>NC_072893.1:65163939-65466969 GCF_027943255.1 Anastrepha obliqua | reverse complement strand
AAGTACTGTGATGAGTAGAGGGCCCAAAAGGCCATGTAGTGGAATGACAAACCTCAAACCAATCTATGCTATATCTTCCGTCTGGGAACCCACAAAAGATTGCACACGTCACTATTGGCAGGCGTTCTAAAAGACGCCCTTCTTAGAAAGCAGCATAGATACCGTCAACAATGTCAGCCTTCAAAGCAGCGAGGAATAACTTTGCCAACATATGCTATCATGGGATCGGTAAACAACCGAATAGCAGGGTTCTCTCTCGACAAGCAAATCTCTCAACATAATTGTTCTTTGATATGGCGCAAAATCGTAGCCAAACAAGCACTAGAAACATTTAGATGAACTGTTCAATGTAAAATACCTATTCAACCCTCTCTTCGTGAAGTGATGAATTGTACAATCTTTATAATTTCATGGAGATAGTAAAGTGCACAAAACTTCAACGACTGCTATGGATTGACCAAATTATACATCAATGATGCTTTAGCGAAAATACGTATTACTCATTTAAGCATTCATGGGTGAGCAATGGAAGTAAGGTCCCCCCGAATATGGTGGAGAAACACTAGACCGCACTTTATGTCTTGTTTTATATTTGTTTTAACTTTCCAAAGCGGACGGCTGAACCTTTTTGGTCTCGGCTCGGACTGTGAAATGAGAGCAACATGTCTCGCATATTTGTTTTTCATGGGATGAGGCCAGTTGACCTGATAATTGTAGTTACCGAAGAAATCGTTATTCCAAATGAAGCTGTGAATAAATCAATAACGGCAAACCGAATAAACCGGCCGGAATAGAAAATTAGTTACCGAGGAAATCGTAGATAGCAATCAAGTTACAGCCAAGACAGTGGAATATTGCAAGTGCAGCTGTGATGAAGTCAAAGGCGATAAAAGACAAATACGGTAATGGACTAGTAACGTATAGTCCTCATAGACTTTTTGCAGAAAAAAAACACCATGACAGGTCAGTACTTTAGTGAATTATTCGATATATTAGAAAAGAAAAAAAAGAAGGCACATTAGAGCAAAGGGAAAAGGATGTTTCACCAGGAGAATGCACCGGCATATTCATTAGGGATTTCTACGGTCATGTTGTGTGAACTGCAACTACTTCAAAACTCCTATAAATTTCAAAGTGCCAACCAGTCTATCGCCTATATGTTTTTGGAAAACATTAAGCCCCATAAGGAGTTCTAAGCCCTACGTAGTAGAAGACAAATGGGTACTCGGCTGAATAGAACGAAAAAAAAAACACACCAGGAATACTACAGCAGGTCACAAAGTGAAAACTTAGGCCTCTTAGAACCTTGCCTGATATTGTCTACTGAAGGTTAATGCAGATCTCTTTACCGAAATATTTTGTAGAAGGTGTTGTGAAGACGAAGTCAAACAAACGTTTTGTTGAGAAAACGTGAGTGAGACGAGAAAAAAGGAAGTCATTTCAAGGACGCACAAAGCGAGCGCGAGTCGATCACAAATGGCTAAGATATGTGCCACACATCATGTAAAATCGAAGAATGATAGATTGCAAGATTGCGACATGCGCGAGAGTATTTCTTGCTGTGACGTAACAATTGAACAAACAAGGAATAGAACGGCACAGTATGATAATTTCGGTCGTAACAATAAAAATTTAAAATAATGCAATGAAATGAAAACAAATGCCCAATTATCCCGTCAGTAAATCAGCTGATTCTGTCAAATTCACTGAGAGTAGTGTAGCTGTTCGCGGATGCCACCACCTGCTGTATTCTTTCCAAAGTGTATCAAACTAGCTCACCTCTCAGTAAGAGACATTTTAAAAACTACAATAGAAAAATGTTCAATTAAACTAAAATATTTGCCCAAACACATATCGAAAATTCGAAATAAACTCGAATAAACTTTTTGTGTCCCTAAAATTTTATCTCACATATAAAATAAAAAAGTATTCTTACAAATTCAAGTTCAGTTGGGTTTTTTGAGCAAAAGCTGTTAAATAACTCCCAAATTTCGTTAAGAAATTAATGTTTCAAGCCAAAAAATCTCTTGTTTTAACTAAATTTAATGCCCAGTTACACACGCAAAAAATATGTTTCATTCAAAAAAAATATGTTTCAATAAAAATATTGAAAAACGGAAGATATTTCACTATAAAGAACTCGATCACAAAATTTTCAACATTAAATAATATTGAAAATTTTTATTTTTTTTTTTTTTAATTCTCTCAGTTTTTTAAAAGTATATTAAAAAAGTGCACAAAAGTATTAAAAATAACCGAAGATTTTCTTCATAGAAATCTCTTTACCAAAATTTTCAACACTCAATAAATTTCAAAATTATTACATTCTTTTTTTACTTTTTAAGTTTTCAAAAAGTATATTTTAATCCAAAAACTAAAAATAAATATAAAAAAGTGTTAAGTGTTAAAAAGCCGAAGATATTTCTCTATAAAACACCCTGTACCAAAATTTCCAGTATTCAATAAATATCCAAATTATTACATTGTATTAACTTTTTAAATATTTAAAAGCCTCTTTTAGTCCGAAATTAAAAAAAAATATATATAATAATATCACAAACTCAATACCAAAGTTTTCAACATTAAATAAATTTAAAATCTATTAATTTTTTTGTTTAATTTTTTTAGTTTTTAAAAAGTATATTTTGCTCGAAAACATTCAAAAAAATGATAAAAGTAGATAAAAATAGCCAAAGATATTTCTCCATAACAAACTCTATACCGAAATTTTCAACATTGAATAAATTTCAAAATTATAAAAAATTGTTTGTTAACTTTTTAAGTTTTTAGAAAGTATATTTTTTCCAAAAAACAATTGTATGAAAGTCTTAAAAAGAAACAAAGATATTTATCAATAAATAACACTATAACGAAATTTTCAACACTAAATAAATTTCAAAATTATTTAATTTTTTTCAACATTTTAAGTTTTTAAAAAATATATTTTATTCCAAAATATTCAAAAAAACATTATAAAAGTGTCAAAAGGAGCCAAGATATTTCTCTATAAAAAACACTAGAGCAAATTATGCACCATCAAATAAATTTCAAAATTATAATTTTTTTTTTTTTAATTTTTAAGTTTTTAAAAAGTATATTTTATTCCGCGAAATTCAAAAAAAAAAAATATAGAAGTGTTAAAAAAAATCAAATATATTTCTCCTTAAAAACTCTGTACCAAAATTTGCAATATTGAATATATTTTGAAATTATAAAATTTTTTTGTTAAATTTTTAACTTTTTTTTAAATATATTGTATCCCAAAAAAATTTAAAAAAAATTATAAAACTGTGAAAAAGTACCTAAGATATTTGATTATAAAAACTCTCTACTAAATTTTCCTATATTAAATAATATTCAAAATTATTAATATTTTTTCAAAATTCTTTCAATTTTTAAAATGTATGTTTTATTCCAAAAATTTCAAAATAAAATTTATAAAATTATTAAATAAAAAACAGAACCGAAGATATCTCTCTTTCAAAAAGTCTATACCAAAATCTTCAACATTTAATGAATCTTAATATTATTAATTTTTCCACTTTATTATTATAGTCAAGCCTACAAAAAAATCAACTTTCAGAAAAATTTACAACAATGCCCAAAATACTTGGATCCATATAAAAAGTAACTGCAATATTTTGTAGTCCGAATTTTTATATTCGCTACTGTAAATGCAATAATATACTAAAACGATAAATTGTGTTTGTATGTGTTATTCTTCTAATTAGCATGTGCTAATCTATAGGTGCAGCGCATATTTTTTATGAGGTGTTTGGCCGAGCTTCTCATTCAATTTGTCGTGTGTGACTGATGCTGTACCATAAATGGAGTGGCCTACAAATTTATGCAGCCTCTGAGAGGCGAAAGCGAAGCTTTTTCATGTCGGAAATACACTCGATTGTTTGTCGATGAGAGATGGTTTAACAAAAAAACTTTTTTGTGCACTTGTTCTCACAGCGAGCATCGAACCTGGCACGAATATAATAATAGTCACAAACATACAACACGATTACGAGCACTGCAAAATAGGGGTGGGATTATTTTCGAATAATATTCGAATAAATATTATTCGAATAAAAGGAATAATACTATTCGTTTCAAATAATTCGAATAGTTCATTATTCGAATACCTTACTATTCGAATACCTCACTATTCGAATAGTTTACTATTCGAATACCTCACTATTCGAATACCTTACTATTCGAATACCTTACTATTCGAATACCTCACTATTCGAATACCTTACTATTCGAATACCTCACTATTCGAATACCTTACTATTCGAATACCTCACTATTCGAATACTTCACTATTCCAATACTTTACTATTCGAATACCTCACTATTCGAATACCTTACTATTCGAATACCTCACTATATATTCATTTATATCAGGGAGAAAATGCTTTTAAAAATATAAAAATTACATTGGCCCTTCTCATGGTGCTAATCAGTTTTTCTCGAATTTTGAACATTGTGACTTTTTGATTTGACCGCTTCATGTTTCAATTAGCTAATATGATAATATTTCTTTGGTATTGTTCTTGATAAAACATCGACAGGTATACATACTTATATGTATGTGCATAACTAAATGTGCATAAAAACATCAGAGCGTTTCTAAAAAAATATTTGGTTTTCCCTCGTAACAATTCTTGTGTTTAGACGCCTTAATATTAATATTAGGGTGGCCCGCACCGCACTTTTCAATTTCCCATATAAATTCTATGGAGAAATATGATTTCACATTTTCTATGTCCGCATCGGTTTTAACATTCTCGGTAACGGATCGAAATAATGGTTTTCTCTCAAACGATAAATATGGAGCCTTAAAATCTTCTTTTGCTTAATCTACAGATTTAGAAGTTATTCAAGGCCAATAATAGGATAGAATTATATATGTACTTATTTATGTACACATGCAGATTGCTTTGAAATTGGATTGATGCGCAAATGCATGTGTGTATGTATCTATGTATGCATGTAATTTCAAAAAATTACGCAATAGAAGAAATTAAATAAAAATATCACTTACTTTTTGTTGCTAATGTGTGTACAACAGATACATGACAACAACAACAGATACATACATGACATATGTATGTATATGTACATGTACCTACCCTGCTGAGTGGTCAATAGTAGGTAGATATTTAGTAAATAATAGTAAATGGTTTTTGAAGTATTTATGTACGTATGCTTTTGCTAACGCTCTTCCTTTTAAAGTAAACAATTTTTTTTAATTCGATAATAAAATATATATTTTTTATTTCTCTTAAAAAGAAGTCTGAAATAGATTACGTATTTCAGTGTCACATGCAGTTTATTGCCTGAAATGTCCATATACATACATATATAATTCTCATCGCCAGTTACCTAAGCGTATGCATGGTCGTAGGACTGTCTGCACTCGTTTATCGGGCTTAGGTCAGTCAGTAGCAGGTAGAGTATATGGGTATATGTATGTATGTGCATATAATAGTACTGCGAAAAGCAAAAAACCTAAAAGAAAATAATTTCATGCCTCAAGCAAGAGTAGTCCGCTAATCTAAGTAAATATTTACCAAAATATGAAACAAAAACAAAGCGCCGACACAATAAAAAGTAGGTAGTATTTTCATTTAACACGTTCCCTGTACGCTTAGCCACATATGGTTCAGTAAACGTGCGCCTGATAAGCACTGATACGTTCCTGAGCCATATGTGTGTCAGCATAGAAAAAGTTCCCTGAACCACATGTGTTTCATGAACATGCAGAAGCAAAAATGGACCATATGTGTTTCAGGTAGAAATACCCTGCATCCGTTTTTTTTGTTTAGTTATTATTATTACTAAAGCTATCCTATGACTACAAAAAAACAAATTTTTCAAAAAACCCTGTTGGACTTGACGGTCAATTTTGCATTTTTGTATTGGGACAGGGAACGTGTTAATATAAGCCTTTGCGTGGTTTTTGAATTTGCATACATAGGTACATGCACTTGTACAGAAACCGATTAGTAGTCCGCTTATCTAAGTAAATATTTACCAAAAATATTCGAATAGTGAAGTATTCAAATAGTAAGGTATTCGAATAGTGAGGTATTCGAATAGTAAGGTATTCGAATAGTGAGGTATTCGAATAGTAAGGTATTCGAATAGTGAGGTATTCGAATAGTAAGGTATTCGAATAGTAAGGTATTCGAATAGTGAGGTATTCGAATAGTAAACTATTCGAATAGTGACGTATTCGAATAGTAAGGTATAGTTCGAATAGTTCATTATTCGAATAGCATTATTCGAATAAACGAATAAAAAATTCGAATAAATATTATTCGAATTACGAATACCTCTCGAATAAAAGATTTTATTATTCGAATAATTTTTATTCGAATAGTCCCACCCCTACTGCAAAACGTTGCTGATAAAAACTCTACACCATAAAAACTAAGCACATGCACATTCATGTCAAATGTTTGTGTTTGAAGCGCACACTTACAACGCCTGCAGTTATTTAAACTGTGCGGTTGCATGTGAGTGAAAGAAACAACATTTTTTCTATAATCAAGAGGCGGCCATTTTAAGATTTCATAAACAAAAATGACGAGGTAATTAAGATTAAAATTGCATTCTTGTGTAAGCAATAAATCTTTCTAAGCTAAACAGCGACCGCCAAAAAACTTGTTCCCAAAGAGGTGCTGGAACTCTTCAACAGAGATGGAAGGTGTGAAAAGCAGGTCGAGTTGCATATGTATGCAATAATTTGTAACATTCCATACATTTTATTATAATATTTATTACATATTACATTAGTTTACAGCCAGAAACAACGCGAAGAACCAGACCATCCAATTTCTAGTTAGAACCTCACCAGTGTTAGAGCCAGACTATCCAATTTCTATGTTGCACCGAGCAAATTAATTAGCAAAATGGTTGAACGCGCGGGCAGCTGGAACGCGGTAGAGAAATACATCGAGAACGTATTGAAAAAATGATTGACCTCGTCACAGTGCAACAAAGTGAAGCCGCACAGATAGAAGCACAAGAAGACAAGCCTATAGCATGAAAGCTGGCTACAAATATGGCGGAGCCAGACGTAGGTGAATAGAATTGGTCCTTTATAGATGCCGTTCTAGGCCCTGCCGAAGTAATAAATTTAGAAAGCAGTTCTGGGGGGGGGGTGTCTCCCCAGAAGGAGAGCAGAGATTGTTTTAATGGCCACACCACTCGCCGCAGTAGACGACGGTCGCTGTAAGTGCGAAGGCATTTTGAACCTTACCTCACCAACCAAAAAAAAAATCCCATTTCTATGTATGTAGTTAAAAGCGGGAAGTGAGTGCGGATTTTTTTTTTGTGGCTTCTTTAATATCTGAATATCTATCTAGACATATTAGGCTTACAAAATAGATATTGTAAAATAAATTTCTCACAAAAAGTTCATATTTTTGCAAAAAAATTTTATTTTTTAACTATGAAAAATATGTTGAAAATATTTCATTTTAATAAAACAATGAAGCATTAACAAAAAAAAGTCATTTTCGTGCCTTTAATTTCATGTATAACCTGTTTGTATGGTCAACCCTTTATTTTTTATGATCCTTTTTATTTCAGAACATTTCAGTACTCTAAAGCAAAGAAATAAAAACTTTTACTAAAAATGTTATCAGGCAATACTGTTTTTCTTGCAGCACAAAACGTGGACAAAAGCTAACTTTATTCATGTCGCGGCACTTCATTGAAATTGCGTGTATCACTTTCCGGCAACAGATTTCGAAATCGGGCTAGATTGGAAGAAGTCGAAGTTTTCCAGTGCTGCTTTTCCGATAGGCATTTTGCATTGCTGAATTCCGATACCCTTTGGTTGATGCCTCTTTGCAAAGAAAGTAACCCCCTTTTTTATTTGAAATTGTATCTGTATTTGAACGAATTTTGATCATTAACTGATTGTCGTGTGCTTCATCTGAAAAAAATTGTCCCATCTTAACCCTCCGCTGGACACATTTTTTCAAACCTTCGGTTGGTCTCCTAGGTCTGGCCACACCCCTATGTATGGGAATATGTGGCAAATGCGCCACATTTACATGGTGAAGTGCAAAATAAACAAAACTGAGCCAAAATAGAAACGACAGGAGCTATGTTCTGATAGCTTCGAGTTTATTTATTCAAAATAGTCCAGCCTCGATACACTGTTTTGCGCGATCTAAAAGTTTCTCGAAAAAGTGTTTCAAGTCATTGACCGGAATGTCCTTCAGGATGTCGGTACAAGCCTTTTGGATGGCCTCTACAAACGCAAAACGTTTTCCTTTCATGGCCAAATGCAATTTTCCGAATAGATAGAAGTCACAGGGAGCCATATAAGGCGAATACGGTGAGTGATTGATGGTTAAAGTGCGATTTCTAGGCAAAAAATCAATCACAAGAGTGCATCGATGAGATGGTGCATTATCATGCAATAAGCGCCAGCTTCCTCCTTCGCAGTATTCAGGGCGAATTCGACAAATGCGATGCAACAAACGCTTCAAAACGCCAAGATAGAAAATTGCATTGACGGTTTGGCCCGTTGGTACGAACTCCTTGTGGACAATTCCCTTGGAATCGTAAAAACAAATGAGCATCGGCTTGATTTTTTACCTCTCCAAACGCGATTTTTTGGTGGTGGCTCGTCTGGGACCTTCCATTCGGCACTTTGACGCTTAGTCTTAGGTGCATGTTGTAAAGGAAGTTCTCGCCTTTTCTGGCCTCTTTAATGAGGTCTTTCGAAAGTTGAATTCAGAGCAATTTTTGGTTCTCACTTAACTTGTGCGGCGGAATGAAACGTGCACAGACCTTTCGTAAACCCAAATTATCAGTTAAAATACGATAAATCGATGCTTTGGAGATATTCAACTCCGATTCCATGAATTTCAAAAATAATTTCGGTTCATTTTTGATAAATTTACGAACAATTTCGATGGAGTTTGCAGTGATTACTGATTTTGGACAGCCCGTATGTTCATTGTCATTTATGTCCGCACAACCATCTCTGAAACGTGTAAACTACTCATGAACTCTGGCACGAGATAGACAATTGTCGCCGTAAACTTTCTACAACAATTCAAATATTTCGGTAAACATTTTACCGATTTCAAAACATAATTTGATATTAGATTTTTTTTCGAAACTCATTTTTTGTACCGATGACACAAACATGCTGACACTTTAGACGCAATAACTTCGCTTCCACTGAACCGAATGTCTCAAAACTTTCACTGGAAGTCAACTAGGGATGTAACTTCCAACGCAGTAACTCATTAAAAAGATGGCGCCATCAAAAACATTTTTATGACGCCAGCCTTGTTTATTTTCGACTTCGATTAATTTTGAAGTATCTCAGGTATATATTTTTAATTTCTTACATTTTTCATTGGTTTTGGCATGAGCTACCTACAGAAGTAAAAATAATCGCTGAAAATATTTTGATTTGTGAAAAAAAAGATTTTCTTGTATTTTTCTTTATTTTGACTGTTGAAGACAAAATGTTCATTACAATAAAACTTATGGTACATATAAGATAATATTTATTTGTGGATTCGGTGGAAAGCCAGCAAACTGGATTTTTGCATACAATACAATAGAAACGAGTCGACGAAGCTTCTCTCCTCCTTGTAGACAAAGACGACAATCTCTCCTATTTGCGAGTGTGAATAGTGAATTCAGAAATAACGGCTGGATTATATATATACATATATACTTGGCGCATACACCCTTTTTGGGTGTTTGGCCGAGCTCCTCCTCCTATTTGTCGCGTGCCTCTTGATGTTGTTCCACAAATGGAGGGAGCTACAGTTTCAAGCCGACTCCGAACGGCAGATACTTTTATGAGGCGCTTTTTCATGGCAGAAATACAATCGGAGGTTTGCCATTGGCGGCCGAGGGGTGACCGCTATTAGAAAAAACTTTTTCTTACTTTTGGTGTTTCACCGAGATTCGATTCTACGTTCTCTCTCTGAATTCCGAATGGTAGTTACGCACCAACCCATTCGGCTACGGAAGCCTGGATTAATAATACGATTTTCAATTATTACAAGGAGCAAGGTATTCAATAAAGTTGTCAAAGAATTTGTGTGAGAAATCCACTGGAATGGTTAAATTATAAATAAAACAACAAAAGCTTACTGAATTTCTGCTTTTAATCCATTTGCCTTAGCCTCAGTATTTCATGGCATCCTGACTGGTACTACGTGACGTATGATGAATGTGAATGTGAATTTCAAGGTTTATGATTTTTGTTTAGTAATAATATTTGTAAAATGTAATATATTAATCACATGTATTATAATAAACTAGTTTTGTTAAAAGCTTTAATACTTTGTTCTCAAATGTATATTTCTTTATTGCCGTCATAACTGATAAAGCACCCTACAAGACGCCGAGCGTCATCTAATCAATCTTCTGTTGTTCAGCGCGAATGAAATCTGCCTCAGCATTTACTATCAGGCTTTTAAGAGTGATGCGACAGAACAATGGCAAGTATTTGTATGTATGTGACTTTTGCATTTCATTTTTAATATTCGTATAGACTTAATAGCTGCCTCGCTCATTCCTCCTATCAGGCCTGCATGAAATAGTAATCATATATGGCTGCAATAATAATCAAAATTGTTATATGAAGCCGTCAGGCATCTCTGAAACATTAATCATAGCTGAGCATTAAAGCATGTATGCAATTAATGTATAATCAAGACTGAGGATTGGTGTTGAGTATCGTATCACGAACTTGTGCGGTTTTGTTGATATTTGCATCGTTCAAAATCAAGAACCCTTCTCGATAGTTATGATGTTTCTTACAGCTTTTCAATAAGTTCCTTTAAGAACTAACAAAATTTTTAATTAATTTATATTAGTGTATGCGATTACTCTTACCTGCCATGAGTAAAATAGTATTTCTAGCCCTCACTGCTTATTGAATCACACGTGGTCTGCTTCCAGCCTTGGTACCGACTTGATATCTTTTTAAATGTAAATTAAAACCACACCTATCACTATATATAAGTTTCACTTTACTATTAGTGGTGCACTGAGCAAACTCTTCCGTATTAGCTTTTCTAGGACTTAGAGTATCTGGCGAGTTCATTGCTGCATTTTTCATATAAACAAATTTGTGAGTAATTCTCAATTCCCTTAAACCATTTTTTACTGCTGTTTCATAAATATAGATTTTTTTTTTTGCGTTCAGGAATGTTATTTTTTAGTAATATTAACTTCCAATTCCAAACCAAACTGAGTCCAAAATTTTTTTTTTTGGTAAATTTCTAACCCAAAAACAAAAAATGCGGATAAATATGTAGAAATTACCGGCAGCTCTGCTGTGTAAAACGTGCATGGCGATACCTTTTAAGTTCGGGAATAAGTTTGTAGCGTTTTTACCGAAGATAAAACACAATAATTATATCAATAAGCTAATCAATTATATATTCGCCGTTGTTGTTTGCAACCTCTTCCCACCTCTCGATCAATTTTTTGATGACGCCCGCCAAAAAATCGCTTGGTCTGGTGCCAAAAAAGTTATTGGGCCAGTTTTCAATTACCTCTTTGTCATCGAAGGTAACGCCCTTCATTTGGTTTGACAGGGAGTGGAAAAGATGGTAATCTGGAAGAGCAAGGTCCGGATGCTGAAGGACCTCCTATTCGAGCTCTTGAAGTGCGGATTTGACGACTTGTGCAACATGAGGCCTGGCGTTGTCGTGAAGGAGTACGGTTTGACCAAGTCGATCAGGTCTTTTCAGTCGAATAGCCTCATTCACGCGAGGTAGCTGGGCAATGAAGAGCTCATTGTTGGCTGTGGCATTCTTTTCGAGCATTTCCCAGTTCACAATGCCCTCCCAGCCCCACCACGCACATATAATGATCTCCTTTTGATGAAGGCTCGGCTTGACTCTCACCTTTGGCGTTACTCCTAGAGCAACCCACTGATATCTTTGCTTCATATTGATGTATACTCGTAGGCACCATTTCTCATCTCTCGTGACAATTCGGTACAAAAAGCGCTGTTTATGATCGCGTATTGCTAGATATCGGGCGAAATGCTCTTTGTTTTTTTCTTTTTTTGTTGAGATTGATTGAGAATGATTGAGAATTTTATGATCGCAGTTCATTTTTTCCGCTAATTCTCGACTGGTTTGGCGACCGTTCTTCTTCTTGAAAAGTGAATCCAGCTGCGCGGACGTGTCATCGGCGTCAAAGTCGCCATTTTTGAATTTTGCAAACCATTTCCGCCATAGCCGAATGGGTTGGTGCGGACTACCATTCGGAATTCACAGAGGGAACGTAGGTTCGAGTCTCGGTGAAAACACCAAAATTAAGAAAAACATTTTTCTCGCCCCTCGGCAGGCAATGGCAAACCTCCGAGTGTATTTCTGCCATGAAAAATATCCTCATAAAAATATCTGCCGCTCGGAGTCGGCTTGAAAGGGTAGGTTCCTCCATTTGTGTAACAACATCAAGACGCACACCACAAATAGGAGGAGGAGCTCGGCCAAACAGCCAAAAAGGGCCCAAGCTGTTTGACTTTTATGCATTGAATTAAAAAGTTATTATTTTTTGGTTACAAATAGATTTCCGAATTTTAAAATGTTGCATTCTTTATTTAAATAAAACACGCAATTGTATTAATGGGTTAGGGGTAGTCAGAATAATCAAAAAATGTGATCTTCTTTTGCATTTTCTTAAAGTATAATATCTTAAAAATATTGTGCGAAAATTTGTAGTGAATCCGACAAATACTTTTCGAGTTATTCAACAATTAACAAAGTGCGCTCGGGCGCTCCGAAGCGTTCGAGAGCAAGTAGGTGGATGCTGCACACATGAAAGTGGCAGATAAGAGCGCTAACGATAACACTCGAGAAGGTAGAATGGTACGTAGGCAACAGCAAATCGTTATTTTGGAAGGTGCTATAACTGCTGAAGAATAGATGGCACAGGAATAGATGACACAGTGTAAGCACGTAAATCTACATAAATCGATAGCAAAACTTGAAATGCGCTTTTCTCAAAACTATGTTTTTTGAAATGGTGATCACTGTAACTTAAAAACCACTTGGTAGATTTCAATAAAATTTATACTGCTTTTGAAAAACATAAAAAACGAGTGCCAGGTTGAAGGATTTTTTTTTTTTCAAAAATTTCGATTTTTTTTTAAACAATTCATTATCGGTTCTTTTCTCGAACATCTGAAAAATATTTCCTAAGGCCGTCATATTGTTAATTTTGAAAAAAAAAAACTTCAATCAGGCACAAGATTATCTATTAATAAAACTATGTAGAGTATCTTCACTTCACTTTCAAACTTCTTTCGAATTCTTTGAATATATTTTTAATAGGTAAATGAACTCAAACTTAAATTATGTAAACCATTTCAATTTACTCTACTCTTTAATTTCAATGACATAATTCTTTTCCTTTTTTTTTTTTTGAAACCCGAAACATAAGTAAACACATGGCACACACCAAATACATTTTTTTTTTGTCATATGATACCTCACTCCAAAGCAAAACCATAGCTTACGGTGAAGTAAGTCTACCTAAGCAAAATTTAAGTCAACCTAAGCAAAATTTTATTGTATAGTATTTTTATGAATTTATAATTTTGTTATTGATTTCTACTTGTAACAATGTTTGGTTGTAATTATATATTTTATTGATGACAAGGCAAAAAGAAATTATAAAATAAAGCCATTCTATCAGAAGGCGGGCAATTCAGTCTTAGCCTGGTAGTTGGATGGCAGTCATTTGCACTAACTAAATAAAAAGAAATCTTTTATTTAAAAGGAACCTTTAGTCGGCAGGTTTGTTCTAAAGCTCTTCCCTGAAGAAAAGTACTTTTCAACTAATTTCTCTTGCCCGATTGATTTTAGATTAATCTCCAAGAACTGGTGATGATCACCGCAAGGGACTTCTGGAGAAACGGGCTCCACACAAACAGCGATAACTTTTACAATTTTGTTTTTTGAAATTTTCCTAAAGTCAAGTCGAAACATGATATATTAAAGCTATGTTTTTATTTTCGTAAAATAAAGCAGTTGACTAGCAAAAAAAAATTATTGAAAATCATAATTTTTTCGGGCCTCTGTCTACCCCTAACCCCTTCAATGCTTTCCGCTTCTTGCTGCCGAAAACATTTTTCCTGCTGGAGAATAATAGCAAATGATGTTGTCTCACTCATGCACATGCAACCCAACCAGTTTAAACGAATGACTGATCGTTGCAAGCTTTCACTTCAAATGCAAACAATTCCCAGTAGTGAAAAGGGAAATTACCAGACACTCTAGTTAATGAAAGAAGAAATCATGCTACTTCGAGGATCATTAGAATCGAATGTAATATGTAGTTATAAAATGAAAGCAAAAATTTCAATGTGTTAATTTTCAAAATAAAACCTTTTTGCCACATTGACTGCCAAACGAATTTGTGAAAAGTCTGCACTGACATCCAAACATGTTTTTGTACGACATGGCTCGATATGACGGAACTAGAATGGCGCTCTGAAAATGTAAGCAAAAATATTTGCAAATATCAGCCTACTCTGAAACCATAAAAAAATTGCATTCAGTATTGCACAACAGTGCAGAATAATTTCAAATGTGCAGCCAACCTCTCTCTCACGCTTTGGGAGTACATATTAGGTGTGTACATTAAGCTTCAAATTTAAAGGTGCGCTAAAGCTCGTAATCCTTGAACTCATAGTAAACTCACATTTTGAATCCTTGATTTATCAAATTTTATTTACTTTTGCAATTCGTCTAAGTGACAAGTCACTTTTGCCACAAATCAGACTAAAATTTTCTGTATCTGTTATGAACCGCCACAGCCGAGTGGGATAAAAATCGATTTTTTTTTTGCATGTTATTGTAGTAAAACATTTCAAAAATACCGTGTTAAAATTTTAAGTCAATCCGAGCAAAACTTTTTAAGTTATAGAGCATAAAGCCGAGCCGCCTCAAGCATCTGCCGAGATAACTTAAAACTTTAAACGCGGTTTTCTCGAACCTTTTTTTAAAGTGCGTAGTCATTGGCATTTGAAAACTACTCAACCGATCCTTTTGAAATTTTGCACACATATTTTACATATAAAAAACCTCCCGCCAACGTTTTTTTCGACATTTTTGTGCTCTCATTCGCTCATTTTGCAATATTTTTACATGAAAATTTTATCAAATATTCTTGAAATGTTACTTTATAATATGCAACAACTTTTAATAAACTGAATTGAACCGTTTCGCTACAATAAATTCATGAAAAAAGTGTTTTTTTTTAGCGTTTATCCCTTATATATCTTCACCTGGTATAATGTTGATGAATAGGCAGATAATTAATATTTCATAGGAGATCGCTAGCCTTGAAACAACATTAAAGACGAACTACTACAAGGCGAACTGGTAATAAAGTAGTTCAGAACTAGTAGGTTTGACTGTAGGGTTGGCAAGAATTTGCATGTGCATTAGTGTTTATTGTGCATGTATTGTATTTACATACGCATTGGCCGATCGGCAATTTTATTTTTTCTGGGAGGCTGTGCTTTTCTCGGCCGCCACCTACAATAATTACTACTAATACCTTTGAATTCTGAACATATATACAGAAATATACGTTTGTATGAAAGTATATCAAATAGCCACTTATACACATATTCATAGTGAAGTGCTACTTAACGGTTGTCCCGCGGGAGGGAAACGGAGCTGGGGCGGATTTTTAGTGGGTGAGCCGAAAGGCAAGTCTCACACTTTTCGGCTTTCAATGCTTTGTGCCACCTCCAATAAAAAAAAAAATAAAAAAATTAAAAAAAAAAAAATAAAAAAAAAAAAAAAAAAAAAAAATTCATACATATGTATGTATTATCAAGTCATTATCCGTTGGATTTTAAACCTGATATTAACGGCGATAAACTGGCACCAAATTAAGCCGTCTACAACTTCAAAGCCATAGCTAACAACATCCTCTCATCCCAGTCCAACTGCATGTCCATGCTCTTTACTTCAATTTATAAAATTTGTTTTGTTTTTTTTTTTTTTTTTTTGAATCCTATGATATCAATATCGTCGTCCTATGTTATCATATGACTTCGTATAATTGAAACGATCTCATAAAATATAAAGCCTAGGTAGCCAGACAGCTGGAATACTATTTTCAAACATAAGATTAAGGACATAAGTGACAAAATAGGCAACAACCTTGTCTGAAGCCTAATTTGATATGAAATGTTTCTGAGAGATCCTTCCCAATTCCGGCTTATTGCTCAACGTTACTTTACACAGCCGTATTAGTTATGTGGTGACAGGCAACTCCTCTCCTCAAAAAATTATAGTTAAAATTTTTTATTGGAACAAGCTAGCGGAGAGAGTGTTTTGCATATGGATCTGTACAACGCTCACGATCACAGATACATACATACGTATATACATATATATAAGCTGTACAGCTCGAAATGCCTTGCGCCGCCCAAAAAAGTATCAATGTGCCAACATGAAACATTCCCCTTACATTTTTTCGAAATGCTGATGAAGTGACTGTCTTCTTGACCGGATATAAATCTGAATCGTTCGAATAACGAAAATCCAGCTGTCATCTTATATATCTCGCACAACCTAAGTACACAGTTATATTCGACAGAATTCTGTGGTTATCTTTAAATTATCTACCACAAATCAATCGACTTGTCCGTGGTAAACAAAGCTGCATTGGTGTAGAAACAATTGGCATACAATGGAGAAAGCTCAGCGTTCCGGCAACCACATTCTGCATAATTGCGCTTGGTTGATGATACACTTTATAACAAGTGATTTTTCCGATGCCGACCGATGCTACAACAATCACATAATTATAGCCTTAAAAATATAATTTTACACATTTGATTGCCTATGGACCGACAGCTATGGAAAAGAAGCCGTATAACATTTATATGCAATACATTTGTATGCATGTTTATATGTATATACTCGTATTTTGAAACTCACATCCTTTACCAGGCTTTATTCACAACAATATCAAAATTAAGTAAAACCGATTTATTTCTAGTTGAGTATGTATGTTTGTATATAATGCATATTTCGAAAAAAAAAATTCCAAAGGAAAAGTTAAAAATATTACTTAAAGATTTATATTCATTAGTTCATCAAAGTAAGCACCAGCCATTAAGTCTTCCTCACGTATATTAAATATTTTCATCAACTCGTTAGCTATTTGCTGTCCCTCTTCTATCGACTGGTCTGGCCGCAGGCAAACTTCGAATTCCATAAAGTTACCTAAATTTGTCACTTTATCCATATGTATACGCGTTTGACCGTGTAGAAATAAGTAGCGCTTTTTCTCCAATACTCCTTTTATGCCATTACTTTTTGCCAAAATCTTCTCAAGCAATACGGGATCTTCTACATCGACTCGATTGAATGTTGAGAGTTTTGGCCCAGTCTTATTCGGGCGTACATAATAAATCAACTGCGAGGGTTTTGGCGGCTGTAAGTAGCGCAGTTTAAGTCTTGTACCATCAATCTCGTCTAGAAGGTTAAAAAACACATCCCTCTGCTCCAGTAACTCGCCGGTAGACTTTGTAAGTTCACGTGCTATTTCCACTCGACGTTCAAATTCTTGGTCACTTCCAATTCTTGCTTTTATTTCCACATTTTTTTCATCACAAGGAATACTTGCATGCGCATGTTTGGACATTTTTCAGTAATCGATTGAGAAAATGCACACTATTGGCGGGAAATTTAGTTATGTATGTATTAACTATCAGTGGCCTCTACCACTGTGAACGATGAACTATGCAAAAAGCTCAAATCAGCACAAGTGTTAGGTTTTTGAATTTTACAGTTCTATATGTACTTCCATTCAAGATTTAAATACTTTAATTCAATATTTAGTTATAATCAAACTAGTCGATTGCTTTTATGACAACGTTTTTCCCTAACAAAACAAAAACACATTCGTTCGCGTAATAGAAAACAAGGCGAATTCATACACGTTGCAAGGTACTGACAGCAACGAACAATACCCAACCATGCAAACCTGCAGCGTGTGCGATCAGCTGTTTTTGTTTAGTCGGTGAGTTAATTTTGTGATTTGTAACAAATTTAAATTTACCTCGCGTAAAGATACGAATGTTTCCATACATTTGGGAAATGTTGAATTAAGTAAGTTTTTTGGATTTTTGTACATACTATTTCATGTGGTTATAGAATTGTTAAGTCTTCAAATACAAAATATTACATAATCGTCATTTAATTTCAGATATGCCAATTTACAGTAGCAGCATTAGACGTATTCTGGATAAGTGGCCCGGCAAGCAACGATTTGGGGTTTACAGGTTTTTGCCTCTATTTTTCATTCTCGGTGCCGCTCTTGAATTTTCAATGATTAACTGGACCGTAGGAGAAACCAATTTTTGTAAGTTAAACATTTTTTTGATTTACCTTTGAGGACATTGATATATTTTGAACTTTTAGATCATACATTTAAAAAACGACAGGCGAAAAACTTTGTGGAGGATAAATTACAAACAACACAAAATCAGGTGCAGCCACAAGCTAAAGAAACGGCGTAACAAAACAGTAATCGATTTATTACCATTAACGGCAATTATTACATTTACAAAATGCCTGCTGGTGTTTCATGGGGACAATATATGAAATTTCTTTCGGCGGCGATGCTATCAATGATGGCAGGCTCGCAACTGGTTCATTTGTACTACAAACCGCTGAATGACATTAATGTCTACATAGAACGAGAAATGAAAGCTGCAAATGCGCAAAATGCAGACGAAAAGCCGCCGGATGGAAAAATATTACCTAGTAAAAGCTAATTATTTATAAGAACTACTAAAATATAATATGTAAAGCAAAAGAGGACGAACTTTCTTCTTACAATTATTGTTTTGTTCAAAAATGAACTGTATTTCTTAACTTATACTTTAAAAAAAGTAGATTTTCGTTGCAGAATTATTTAAATTGTATAATAATAAATTAAAACCAAAAGTTGCCAACTCTTCATCTTTCAAGAAGTTATTGCTGAATATTAGATCTGTCCTCTGCAATTCCAGTGTCAGTTAAATTAATCAAACTTCCAGCAACCTTACATGATGACAAATTAGTTATCCCTTTAGCGCTGCTACTAAAGTTTGTTGCATCGGTGTTACCATTGGTCAGAGGTACTATGTTCTGAGTAATCGTATGCAATGGAGCATTTATAAATGAATTCATTAATGTCCGATTAATATTGTTTGATATCACGTTATCAACATTAAATCTTTCGTGCGATTTACGATGGTTTTTCAAACAGGTCTGTTGACGATACGCCTGCCCACAGACATCACAAACATACGGTTTCTCACCGGTGTGTATATACTCATGATGGCGCAACGTTTTTCTTGAAGCAAAACACTCGGAACAATACTGACATTCAAAAGGCTTCAATTTCATGTGCACTGCTCTAACGTGCGCTTCCAACTCAAATTTTCTAATAAATTGCCTACCGCAGTGTTCACACGGCATCTTATCAGTAGAGTGAACTAACATATGTTGGACGAGCATAAATTTTTTTGCCATTCTACGGCCACACACATTACACTCGTACTTCATTTCGTTGGTGTGCAGTTGTAAGGTGTGATACTTTAAGGTGTACCGTGAATGGAACAGTTTCTTACACACGTCACATTCAAAGCGCTCTTTCAACTGGTCTTGAGCGGCTTGTTCTGCGTCTGTAGGATGTTTAGAACGACGATGGTATTTAAGATTACCGGATTGGTTGAATGTTGCGCCACATTGTTCGCAAACATATTTTTTCACACAGGGTGTATCCGAGTGTTTCAATCGTTTATGTTTTTGCATTGCAATAAAACTAGTATAGACACGGTCACATCCAGATATGTTGCAAGAATAGGAACGCACCTCAGCTTCATGAATTTCCTTGATGTGCGTATATAGACCACCGATGAATGTATACGATTTTTCACATCGATCACATTGAAAGGGGCGCTTGCTTCCTTCATGCACTTTACGTCTATGAGCATCGAGGGTGATTTTGTGGGCAAAACTGTGACTACACTGCTCACATTTGAAGCTGTTTTTTGTACCTTTATTGCGTCTCTTCGATTTACTATCTGTCTGGTCAGTGTCCACAAGCTTTTGAGTATGTCGACTAACCTCGATAGCTTTTTTCATACTTTTTTTATGTTTTTCTAATGTTATTTTTGTAGCCACATATTCTGCAGATCGTTTACTGCGTGCGCGTGTACATTTTATATTTCCTAAACCATCGTCATTTTGTTTATCGTTTAGAATACATTCAAAAGTATTAGTTATATTGCTTTTAACTGTTTGACTGTTCAAGATCCTGCTATCAACATTTTCAGATGTCACTGATATAGATGGGTTTTCTAAATCAGCTTCGGATTCATCTTGCCATACTTGACCATAACTTTCTTCGTTGATAACGTTATTTGAAATTTCACTTTGTGTAGCTCTACGTTCAGCTGAAATATCAATGTCGAATGGATCGGGGTCTGGTACACTCTCGCTCATTAACGTTCCCACATTATCTGACTCAAGCATAACTGATTCGGTTTCCATAAGTGTATCCTTGTGCTATAGGTATGAAAACAGAAATTTACTATGAATTTCATTTAAAAAAATCTCGTTGAGTCTCTCACCAAGAACTTAAACATATCTGTCGCCAGCGCTGTTTCTGGTTCTTTACCCATTCCTTGATTTTCTTCGGACCCATCGTCGTCAATTTCCACTTTATTAACTCCATGGCAGAGTATCGACTGCAGTTTTTGAGCACTTTTCCTTATTAGTTCGCGAAATAATCCAAAACTTTGCAGTTTATTATAGCAATGTATGCACACACACTGAGGATATTCCCCCAATATCGGTTCAGTCGCTTCAATAGGCCAATGCTCGTCCATGTAGGAGGCTATAAGATTTTGTAATTCTTCATTATTAACGATGCTAATACAGAAATCTTTACACTCTGAAACTTCGTCTGTTACATCTACATTTGGTATTAAACTGTTATCTTGTATTTTTAATCTTTTCAGACATGTGCGGCAATGCTGCTTAAGATTTTCTTTAGTTAGAAATGGCATTTTTCGCTTATTTGCATTTTAAATAATTTTTAAAGGAAATCTGACTGTTGTTTATTAGAAGAGCACAAATGTTTGCTATTGATGTAGCTTTTTTGGCAATTCGGTAAATGCAATCCGAACTAACCGAATACATTTTATATCGTCAGTACCGAAGTACCGTTCATAGTAGCACCGAATATTTGTTCATAGTTCCAGAGAAATTAAATTATACTATTTTTATTAATGGGCAATATAATTCAATATAAGAGACTGAAAATTACAATTTTTCCACAGTATTTTCCACAAACCGGTTATGAGTACCTTTGCAAGTGCTTTGATTTCATAAATATTTTTTAGCTGGCATCTCGCCAAATTACTAAGGTGACCATGCCATAATACTACGTTCACATATGTACATATATATACATAGGTAGATGATCTACTTTTTCGTGCTTAACTCCCAACCCGTAATTAAAAAGAGAGATTTCCCATACAAAATTTCTCTCCCGAAATCTTAGATTATGAACTAATCCAAGATAATAACCATACTTTTTGACATACAACCCTGTGTAATAGAACATTATTTTTACGAGTGTAAAAAAAAACGTCAAAAAAAACTAAATAATATGCCGGTAAAGAAAACAGGTTTATAAACATAATTCTAAAAAAAAAATTGGTTGAATATTATTAACTATGCATTCATATTACAGAAAATGCGTGTGTTCATAAATGCTTTGTCCTCTTATTACTTATTATGAAATACAATATCGAATTTCGAATGCGTTTGCTGCCATAATTCTTTGAAACCTTAGTAAACGTCGTTTACATATTTCCTCCTACTGTTTATTATTAGTAGCCAGTTGCGCAATTCTAGTAAATATTCCTTCTTCTTGTCTTTCCTTCAAATCGATAATAATAACTAAACAAACCAAAAACACCGAAATATTCCACCAATGTCTATGAAGAAAAACCTTTCACAGGTGTTTGTCAATTTTTCAGGTAATCTGCCATATGTGAACGGGTAGATTAATTTTATGGATTTATTGGCAATTAATGCATATATGAACGTACTTTAATTTAATTTAAACATAATAAAAAAAAAGTAAAGATTTTAAGAATTGCTCAAAAATATTTTTGAAGTGAAACTTATTTACGCGCGTCAGAGAATAATATCAAGGCCGCGACCCACGAGCTAGTGTTACGAAAAACCGGTACAAAATGTATATATACAGTGAAATTCCTTATAACCGGACACTCACCGTCGCAGTGTTTTTGTCCGGCTATGACCCGATTTACACGAGGAGACATCTGGAAGGGAGACACTGGAAATTCTCTTTTGATGTTTCATTCGCGTTCACACGGGTAAAAATGTTTCCGCGACATTTTGACATTTAATGCTTTAGCATCGTCTGGTTCGGATGTATTCTCGCACGCGCTTGCATGTAAAGCAGAGAGCGTTCGACAACAGTTTCTTAAATATATGAATGAAAAATGCAAACTGGTTAAATAATAAATAATTTGTTGTTTTTTTATTGAAATATATTTATAAATTCTTATACTTGAATTAAAAAAATTAAATTAAAAATACTTCATATGTAAATAATTAACTTAAAATTAACTTGAGTAACTAGAAATGCGAGGAAAATTAGAATTCAACATAAAGATGCCCCATAATATATTTTAAATTATACCTACTTTACTAGCAAAAATAATCGTGCATTTCCCAAGCAGTGTTCGGATGTTTGTCATCTTTGTTATCTTCCGTTTGCTTGAAAACCAACACATAACTCAGAACCTCCTCCCACAAAAGAAAAAAACGAATGAAGCAACTGTCAAAAATTGGAAAGATTGGAAATACGAATAAGAAGAGCAAAGCGTGTCGCCGAGTACGGGAGACAAAATCCCTTCTCTCTTCCCCGACCGTCCTTCGCCTCCGAACAAAATGTTTCCCTTCCAGATGTCTCCTCGTGTAAATCGGGTCAATGGGAGATGTCCGCTTATAAGGGATGAAGTCACAAAATATATACCACACATATAAATTGTATTGTACATAGTTTATTTAAGAAATTTTTGGAAGTAAAGAATATTTGCATACTTTAGTATTACATATAAATACATATACGAGTATGTACATACATATAGGGGAGGGGGCCCAGTTGTGCCGCAGGCCCAGTTGTGACGCAGCTAAATATTTTTCACATGCGGTATGAAAATGACAGTTTGAGCCCTGCCAATCATGTTCGTTTGACGTTCAGCAGTTTTTGTGCAGACACCAACGTTAGTAGTCGCATTGTGTATACACGCACCAAACATCGTGTTGAAAATCGTGCGAAAAAGTTATTTTGATTTTTTTCAAAGTACCAAAATTTTGTGAAATTAACAGTGAAAAGGCGAGTGTAATGCATCAAAATATTGTATTTGCCGTATATTTTGTGATTCTATATGGATTTATGTGATTATGTGGTGTCTATAAAAAACTTGCTTGTCATACACAAAATAGCATCGTGACCCGGTTGTGACTCAGCGGGTGGCCCAGTTATGACGCACCTTTTTTTTGCACTACGATCATATAGAACTGCCGAATTCCTACATTTTTGTTGTTGTTTAAAAAAAAACCAACTGCCAACTCGATCAATTGCAACGTATGCAAGCGTCCAGTTCATTTGAAGTGCGCCAACATGCAGGCAAGTTATTTCACTTGCAAACACTGCGAAAGTGACGTGGACGACGACTAGGAATATTTAGATGACGATGATGAATAAAAATCGTTGTCATTTATGGCCATTGAAGGACATCATCTTTTGTATTTTTCATTATTTTTGCCATTGAAAGCCTTCAAAATAAATAAATCATTAAATCACAACAATTGGTGTGACATTCCTTTCATATTTTCTCATTTCCAGTAAATTTCTTGAGGTGCGTCACAACTGGGCCACTTTTTTTTTTGTCCTAAAAAAAGTTATACTGAAAAAATTTGTTCCAAAATTTTTTGAGTAACTC
This sequence comes from Anastrepha obliqua, assembly GCF_027943255.1. Classification (NCBI taxonomy): domain Eukaryota; kingdom Metazoa; phylum Arthropoda; class Insecta; order Diptera; family Tephritidae; genus Anastrepha; species Anastrepha obliqua. Next base: position 65,442,893 of record NC_072893.1, on the reverse strand, counting down.
AAATAAACATACTTTCTTTGGAGAAAAGTTGCATTTGGTTAATAGTTAAATGTTAAACTTCTTCATTTTTCAATTTGCGGAACTGAGGAAAAAATTTTAATTTTTTTCAAAACCCGCGTCACAACTGGGCCCCCTCCCCTATCGATTAAGTACATTGTACAAGTCTTTACATTTCAATACTAGTTTGATTGAAAAAATTCGGTAATGCTTGATTGCTTAAACATTGATTGCTTTAATTTAAAATGTTCATTTTCAAAGTGACTCTCGATATTTTTAATGTGCTGAAAAGCTACATAGTCATTTTTTGCAAATTGTTTCAAGCCCGCAACAAGTTTTAAAGCCTCATCATATGATGTTATAGGCTCACTTATTTCTTCTGAATCACTTATGTCCATAGTATCATCTTGTTGGTCAAATTGAATTTCTATATTGTTGTCCTCAGTGAAAACATTCTGTTCCATTTGGAGAAAACCTTGCAAATCATTTGCCAAGTCTAGTCCTTCCTGAAGCCTAGTATAGATTGCCAGTGGAATATCATCTTCAGAATCAAAATCTGGAAGATCCTCATAAGTTTCCAAAAATCCTGCTTTACGGAAGCAATTTCGGACGGTTGTGGCTTCCACTTTATCCCAAGATGCTTTGATGAAATACACAGCTTCTAGTACATTAATCGATTTTGAAAGCTCTGAGGCTGAACCTGTATTGTCAATTTTAGATAGCAAGTGTTTTAAAACTAAGCTTCTATACAAAGTTTTAAAATTTTGGATTATACCTTGATCAAGGGGTTGGCTAACTGCCGTTGTATTTGGCGGCAAGAAAATAATTTTTATGTTGGTTAAGTTTAATTCCTTTGGGTGAGAAGCCGCGTTATCTAAAAACAAGATAATTTTTCGATTCTGGGTTTTCATTCTTCGATTGAACTGCTGCAGCCATTCACTCATTACTTCTCGAGTCATCCATGCTTTTTTATTAGACTTCCAATCCACTGGCAGTTGGATTGGAACATTTTTAAAGATCGAGAACGGGCTGCTTTACCTATAACCAAAAGCAGCTCCTTATCTCCAGCCATGTTAGCACAGAACAAAATTGTGAGTCTTTCCTTTGATAGTGTACCGCCCACGCATTTTTTCGGATTTAAGAGCGAGGGTTTTGTCAGGTAAGGCACGAAAAAAAGCCCCCTTTCGTCTGCGTTGTAAATGTCTTGAGACTTGTAACCGGTCAACAGAGATGGCAGTTTTGTCCTAAACTGTTCGACACCATCCTAGTTTACATCTGCAGCTTCACAAGATACGCATTTGAAAGCAACATTATTCCTTATTCGCCATTTGTTTAACCATCCATCTGAAGCATTAAATTTAGGTACACCCAGTTTGCCTGCAATTTCCATTGCCTTTGCTTTCAAAATGGGACCAGAAATCGGAATGTTTTGACTTCTAGCCTTAGCGAACCAATTAAAACACATCTTGTCTATTTCAGAGCCGCCTCCTTTAAGAAAGCTTCGCTTTTGATGAACATTAACTCCAGACTCCCATTTAGAACGAATTTTTTCTTTATTTTTATTGATTTCAGCACCTTGCGTTTTGCCAATATTGAACCTTTCAAAGCAAAAGAATGGTGTACCTACCATTAAATTTTTGTGCTCACTATATTTTACCTTCTTTTTCGGCGCCATATTATTACGAAGTTTGAACGCAACCATTCGCATGCAACTGACTTAACAAACTGAATGGAAAACTACTTTTAATTTAAAACACAGGGCTTGAATGTGTGCATACATGTTAAAAAGGGAATCACCTATTTCATTTTTATAATGAACAATAAAGCTTGCTTGTGATATTTTTGAATTTTGTCCGCTTATGAGAAATTTTTTTATGAAAATGGTTTGAAATACTTTGTCCGCGTCCGGTTATTAGAGTGTCCGTTTATTAGGATGATATTTGTATGAAAAAATGAATGAAAAACCTTTGTGCCCAAAATTTGTCCGGTTATTGGAGCCGTCCGGTTATAAGGACTGTCCGTAATGGGGAATTTCACTGTATATACATATTGATCAAATCAAAAAATTCTTTATAGAAAGCGCTTCATTACCAGACTCACAGGAAGATGGCATATGCAAATTTGAATATGTGATTTTTTTTTATACATATGCTATACTATGGCAACTAGAATCATGGCCTAGCCTATATACTTACATATATAATATGTATGTAAATATGTCTTTATAAATGCTCACAGCTGCAGCTGTTGTGCGTAAAGTGCGCGCATGAGCATACAGTAACTTGCAGAAAACAACATAAGTAACTTATAAAAAAGTTCTGTGTCGGACATTTCAGTACTAAAGGGTGGCGCAAAATTAACCATTAAACTTTTTATTAAAAAAAATACCAGTCTAACGGTTAGACGCGATAGAAGTGAAATCTTCCGTAAAACAAACTGAGAGAGAATGAGACGAAAGCATATAGGCTCATTATAATATTGCTATAAAGTTCATATTTTATTTTCTTCATTTTATTATTATTCATCCTCAATGTTTTCAATTTCAACAAATGATACGAGTGGCTTATGATAGCTAAAATATGATACAAATGCTTTGGTTTCGATGTTGTCAACATATCTTTGAGAAATACCGCGTCTATTGTTGTTTTTGATCGTGTTGTCGATTGAGTGCGATTGTTACACATTTTTAAATTGAATGTTATATTGAGAAAGTCAATTAAGGGGTTAGGGGTAGTCAGAATTTTCAAAAAATTGATTTTTCTTTTTTTGCATTTTCTTAAAGTATAATGTTTCAAAAATATTGTGTAAAAATTTGAAGTGAATCCGACAAATACTTTTCAAGTTATTCAACAATTAACAAAAGGCGCTCGGCCGCTCCGGAGCCGATAGCAAAACTTTAAATGCGTTTTTCTCAAAACTATGTTTTTCAAACTGGTGAACACTGTAACTTAAAAACCGCTACGTAGATTTCAATAAAATTTATACAGCTTTTGAAAAACATAAACAACTTGTGCCTGATCGAAGGATTTTTTTTTTTTTCAAAAATTTCGATTTTTTTTTAACAATTAACTGTTGGTTTTTTGCTCTAAAATCTGGAAAAAATTTTCTGAGGCCGCCATTTTGTTCATTTTGAAAAAAAAAGGCTTCGATCAGGCACAAGATTATCTATTAATAAAACTAATTTTTCTTGTCCGATTGGTTTTAGATGAATCTGCAAGGACTTGTGATGTTCACCGCAAGGGACTTCTGGAGAAACGGGCTTCACACAAACAGCGATAACTTTTGCAATTATTAATTTTTTTTTTGAAATTTTGGTGAAGTCAAGTTAAAACATGATGTTTTTATGCTATGTTTTTATTTTTGTTAAATAAATTAATTAAGTAGCAAAAAAAAATTCGTGAAAATCATCATTTTTTCGGGCCTCTGACTACCCCTAACCCCTTAAAGGAACCGCTGTGTCCAATGCAAAATTTACGTTAAAATCGCCACTTAAAATCATTGGAACTTTATTGTAATCTTTTCTAAGAATCCGCGATACTTCTGGTGTATACTTTATTAAATTTTCGTGAATGAATTCCGTGATGCTATTTATTGATTGATTCGGTGAAATATAAATTGCCACAATTAAAACTGTTTTTCCATTGCTCAATCTGGTTTTTAGTTTTATTTTCTTTTTTTTTTTTCTGTCGATATTCACGACACTTTTCTCCATTATTTTTCGGCATAATTGCGGTAAATATTTAAAAATGAAAATATTTACGAATATAAAAATACGGACGCAATACAGCACACGCGGTTGCTATTATGAGCGTCGTAACGCGTATATTACACAGACGTACTAACATACACACAAACATTCGTAGGACGCTTGGTCTAAGCAAGTATTAGGTAGTGTAGTATAGGTATACATAATGCCTTCTCGCTCACCGTGGCTCCGTAATACGCAGGCGCGCACACATACGTACTAGCATTCATACAAACATACATCCGTATGACGCTTGAACTAAATACCAAAGCAAGTAATAGGCAGTGTAGTATACATACTACAATACTCACTATACTAGCTTGGCTCAGCAGTACGCAGCCACACACATATACGTATATCAACATATAACGCTTCGTAGCCAAGAGTGTCGCTTTTTCGTTTCATCGAGTCTCAATTATTTTAAAAGACGGAAGTCTTTTTTTTTACCCTTACGTACTCCATTGCTTGTCTGTTTGTATGCTGCAGCTATCTAGCTCACAAGTGTCAAATATGATTGCCGTAGGGCGATATTTGCAAATATTATAAATCTTTCCATAATTGATTAATTTTGCGCCACCTGTTAGAAATAAATTTCGAAACAATTATTTTATGTTCTCTGATAGTAGATCGCTAGTATATTACTTTACGTAGTAGTTCTTCAATTGATAAAAAATACACAAAAACATATGCATATATCTGCAAGGTTAGAAACTAACTCTGAAATCAGAGTATTTGAAGGTTACTGTGTTATTTATACGTTTTAACGTTTATGTGTATATGGAAAGTTTTTATGCGTTTCGATAGCTGATCAGCTGTTGCAAACAAATGTTTCTATTGGCCTCTGGTCACGGTCAAGCATTGTTTGACAAGAACTTTATATGTGTGCGTGTCGGGTGCTTGACGCTAATATCTAAAATTTTTAATTTTTACCGACAACAAGTATGTGTGACACGACGCCACCCGACTGCACTAACACATACAAAGCGCAGTCAAGCATGCTGTATCGTCACCAGAGGCCATATGTATTAAAAGTGGATTTCGGCGTCACTTCATATCTCTTTTCATAATATAATATTAATTAGAAAAGGATGGTGTGCGACGAAAGTGTACCATAATTGCAAACAAAAAAAGAACATTTCATTCTGTTAAGAATTGTGAAGGAAGTGTGAAGTGAATCGTGTTTCAAACAAAAATTGAGAGTAAGTATTAATTATAGATTAATTATAATATGGAAAAAAGTGCTTCGAATGAAAATAAAATATTTTATATATTGAGACTTGTTTTAATTTCATTGGTGATTGAACAAAACAACCGAACAAACGGGAATTTTGGAAGATGATTTAGACAATTTTTTTTGGTGCGCAATTTTTTCATAACGGGAGTTTCATTGGTGATTGAACAAATTACCAATTTTTTTATTTTTTTTTGGACATTTTTTCATATTAATTTCTATAAAAAAATTTTTAGGTAAGTGAAAATGTAGCATCAAACGAATAAAAAAATTAGATTTGTTTAACAATGAGCATGAGTAATCACCGTTATATTTCAATAACAAAATCAGGAACAACGATAGATGCCGTATTTTCTCGCTATATCGACACAATCGAGTTAAGAACATATATATCCTATTTCAGTTACCACAAACCGATTTTATCCACTGCTGCTATTGCACCATCAATACAAAATGTACAGACTATTGAAGCACCGACTAATGTCCAAATTTCAGAAATAAATTAATAATAATATTTTCCACTATGTATTATTGTAGGTATGTAATTTTATAAAACATCATTTCAATCCTCATTAAAATATTTAAATTGAATCCAGAAATTAAGAAGTTTCACTCCAAATATGCGTCCATAGTACGGCTGTTTTCTTTTTTTTTTTTTGTTTTTTGTACATACTATTTCATGTGGTTAAAAAATTGTTAATAAGTTTTCAAATACAAAATATTACATAATCGTCATTTAATTTCAGATATGCCAATTTACAGTAGCAGCATTAGACGTATTCTGGATAAGTGGCCCGGCAAGCAACGATTTGGGGTTTACAGGTTTTTGCCTCTATTTTTCATTCTCGGTGCCGCTCTTGAATTTTCAATGATTAACTGGACCGTAGGAGAAACCAATTTTTGTAAGTAAAAATTGTTTTTTTTTTACCTTTGAGGAGGACATTGATATATTTTGAACTTTTAGATCATACATTTAAAAAACGACAGGCGAAAAACTTTGTGGAGGATAAATTACAAACAACACAAAATCAGGTGCAGCCACAAGCTAAAGAAACGACGTAACAAAACAGTAATCGATTTATTACCATTAACGGCAATTATTACATTTACAAAATGCCTGCTGGTGTTTCATGGGGATAATATATGAAAATTCTTTCGGCGGCGATGCTATCAATGATGGCAGGCTCGCAACTGGTTCATTTGTACTACAAACCAACCGCTGAATGACATAACTGTCTACATACAACGAGAAATGAAAGCTGCAAAGTCACAAAATGCAGATGGAAAAACATTACCTAGTAAAAGCTAATTATTTATAAGAACTTTTAACATATAATATGTAAAGCAAAAGAGGACGAATTTTCTTCTTACAATTATTGTTTTGTTCAAAAATAAACTGTATTTCTTAACTTATACTTAAAAAAAAGTAGATTTTCGTTATAAATCCACAAAAACTTATGTAGCTGCAGAATTATTTAAATTGTATAATAATAAATTAAAACCAAAAGTTTCCAGCTCTTTATTTTTGAACGAGTTATTGCTGAATATTAGATTTATCCTCTGCAATTCCAGCGTCAGTTATATTAATCAGAGTTCCAGCAACCTTACAAGATGACAAATTAGTTACTTCGGTAACGTTGCTAAGGTTTGTTGCATCGGTGTTACCATTTGTCAGAGGTACTATTTTCTGAGCAATTATATGATATGGTGCATTCAAAAATGAGTTCATTGGTGTCCCATTACTATTGGTTGATAACACGTTATCAACATTAATTCTTTCGTGCGATTCACGATGGCTTTTCAAACAGGACTGGTGACGATACGCCTGCCCACAGACATCACAAACATACGGTTTCTCACCGGTGTGTATGTACTCATGACGGCGCAACGTTTTTCTTGAAGCAAAACACTCGGAACAATACTGACATTTAAAAGGCTTCAATTTCATGTGCACTGCTCTAACGTGAGCTCCCAACTCAAATTTTCTAACAAAACCTTTGCCGCAGTGTTCACACAGCATCTTAGCAGTAGAGTGAACTAACATATGTTGGACGAGCATAAATTTTTTTGCCATTCTACGGCCACACACATTACACTCGTACTTCATTTCGTTGGTGTGCATGCGTAAGGTGTGATACTTTAAGGTGTACCGTGAATGGAACAGTTTCTTACACACGTCACATTCAAAACGCTCTTTCAATTGGACTTGAGCGGCTTGTTCTGTGGCTGTAGGATGTTTAGAACGACGATGGGATTTAAGATTACCGGATTGGTTGAATGTTGCGCCACATTGTTCGCAAACATATTTTTCTACGCAGGGTGTATCCGAGTGTTTCAATCGCTTATGTTTTTGCATTGCAATAAAACTAGTATAGACACGGTCACATCCAGGTATGTTGCACGAATATGAACGCACCTTAGCTTCATGAATTTCCTTGATGTGCTTATATAGTCCACTGATGCATGTATACGATCTTTCACATCGATCACATTGAAAGGGGCGCTTGCTTCCTTCATGCACTTTACGTCTATGAGCATCGAGGCTGATTTTTTGAGCAAAACTGTGACTACACTGCTCGCATTTGAAGCGATTTTTAGTACCTTTATTGCATCTCTTCGATTTACTATCTGTCTGGTCAGTGTCCACAAGCTTTTGAGTATGTGGACTAACCTCGATAGCTTTTTTCATACTTTTTTTATGTTTTTCTAATGTTATTTTTGTAGCCACATATTCTGCAGATCGTTTACTGCGTGCGCGTGCACATTTTATATTTCCTAAACCATCGTCATTTTGTTTATCGTTTAGAAAACATTCAAGAGTTTTAGTTAAATTGCTTTTAACTGTTTGACTGTTGAAGATCCTGCTATCAACATTTTCAGATGTCACTGATATAGATGGGTTTTCTAAATCAGCTTCGGATTCATCTTGCCATACTTGACCATAACTTTCTTCGTTGATAACGTTATTTGAAATTTCACTTTGTGTAGCTCTACGTTCAGCTGAAATATCAGTGTCGAATGGATCAGGGTCTGGTACATTCTCGCTCATTAACGTTCCCACATTATCTGACTCAAGCTTAACTGATTCGGTTTCCATAAGTGTATCCTTGTGCTATAGGTATGAAAACAGAAATTTACTATGAATTTCATTTAAAAAAATCTCGTTGAGTCTCTCACCAAAAAGTTAAACATATCTGTCGCCCGCGCTGTTTCTGGTGCTTTACCCATTCCTTGATTTTCTTCGGACCCATCGTCGTCAATTTCCACTTTATTAACTCCATGGCAGAGTATCGACTGCAGTTTTTGAGCACTTTTCTTTATTAGTTCGCGAAATAATCCAAAACTTTGCAGCTTATTATAGCAATGTATGCACACACACTGAGGATATTCCCCCAATATCAGTTCAGGCGCTTCAATAGGCCAATGCTCGTCCATGTAGAAGGCTATAAGATTTTGTAATTCTTCATTATTAACGATGCTAATACAGAATTCTTTACACTCTGAAACTTCGTCTACTACATCTATATTTGGTATTAAACTGTTATCTTGTATTTTTAATTTTTTCAGACAAGTGCGGCAATGCTGATTAAGATTTGCTTTAGTTAGAAATGGCATTTTTCGCTTATTTGCATTTTAAATAATTTTTAAAGGAAATCTGACTGACTATTGTTTATTAGAAGAGCACAAATGTTTGCTATTGATGTAGCTTTTTTGACGATTCGGTAAATGCAATCCGAACTAACCGAATACATTTTATATCGTCAGTACCGAAGTACCGTTGATAGTAGCACCGAATATTTGTTCATAGTTCCAGAGAAATTAAATTATACTATTTTTATTAATGAACAATATAATTCAATATAAGAGACTGAAAATTACAATTTTTCCACAGTATTTTCCACAAACCGGTTATGAGTACGTTTGCAAGTGCTTTGATTTCATAAATATTTTTTAGCTGGCATCTCGCCAAATTACTAAGGAGACCAGAGAATTGTTAGAGCCCAAAATGAGGAACGGGACGGGACTGCGCCTTCTCTATGAATTTACGTTCTCTGAGGAGACCATGCCATAATACAGTGAAACCTCCCACAAGCGGACACTCACAGTTCCACAATTTTCGTCCGTTTATGGGGAATGTCCGCTTATGGGGGTTGAAAAAAACTCTAAGTTAAAATTACTATCCCACCTCTTTAAACAATTTGTTTATGTTTTTTTATGGTACGTTCATTTTTTTTTCATATTTATTGAAAAATATATATGTATGTATGTACATTTTTATATTGAGAACAATGAATATATTTGCACATTTGAATATACATACATATTTGATTGAACATATTTATATTTTAGGCTTCAAAAATTGATATACCGTAGTCTGTCGTAGATTTCCCTGTTTATGTTTCAGAAAAAGGTTTTCAATATGACATTCTAAATTCTTGGCGTATTGGAATACAGTAATATCGTCTCTTAAAAATTGTTTAATTCGACGCAGTTGTTCTAATGCTTCAGGATATGACTTGATCTGACATTCATCCTGGACACATACATGATTTGAGTCTTCGCTTTCTCCGTCAGATAATTCCTCAGTATTAATTTCGTCAATGACAACGTCAATATTATTGTCTTTTGTATTAACAATTTCGTCGATTAACAAAAACTCTTCTGTATACTGACTGACCTTGCTGATTTTCATTTAAAATCTTTATCAAAGCCGCTAGTGTCGATATGGGTATATCATCCTCTGCCTCGAAGTCAGAACATTCAAGCAAAGCTTTTTGAAACCCGGCCTTTGAAAAACAATTCTTAATTGTTTCTGCCGTTAGTTGTCCCATGAAGATTTAATAAAAAAAACAGCCTCTAAAATGTCAAAAGTTTTTGAAAGTCTGTCCATTGGAATGTCTCCTAATTTTGTCAAAATATGTTTGATTATATGGCATCTGTAATGACACTTAAAATTTTGTATTATACCCTGATCGAGGGGCTGACAAACGGATGTTGTATTAGCAGTTAAAAAGATCAACTTTATGTTATCTAGTTTAATATCTCGAGGGTGAGTTGTAGCATTGTCCAAAAATAATAATATTTTTCTCTTCTGGCAGCCCATTTTTTTATCAAGCATTTCTAGCCACTCACACATAATTTCACGAGACATCCAAGCTTTCCGGTTTGACTTCCATTCCACTGGCAAACTTCCTATATTGCCTCTTTTAAAGGCGCGTGGGCATGCTGCTTTTCCGATAACCAATGTCTTTTCTTGGAGGATGGTTCCATGTGTAGAAGTCCACGCAAGTGGGGAAAGTTACTGATCGCCATTCACTTGGGAGTGGCCAGGACGATTCTTCTACATATGGTTCAAGCAGCTCACAACGTCCGGGATTAGCCCACGTATCCTCTGGTTAGCTTCCGAACAGCCGTTCGGGAGTGAGCTAAAGTGAGAAGGCGAAGCATCCCAGCATAGCTGGTTGTGCGCTGGGTTTGGGACCCGCCCACAGTCGGAAAATTCAGCCTACACAACGAAACATCCGGTAACGGACAGAGGCTGATCGACTTCGCCGGGGCCCGAAACATGGTAGTCTGCAGCACCAGATTCCAGCATAAAAAGATACACCAAGCTACCTGGCTGTCTCCTGATCGAAAAACGCGAAACCAGATCGATCATGTTGTGATAGATGGAAGACACGCTTCTAGTGTATTAGATGTACGTACGATCCGAGGACCCAACATCGACTCGGATCATTACCTTGTTGCAGCCAAACTGCGCACACGCCTCTGTGCAGCAAAAAACGTACATCTACCTACGCAAAGAATGTTCGACATCGAAAAGCTGCAATCACAACAGGCAGCCAGAAGATTCGCCACTCGACTCTCACTCCTGCTCTCGGAGAGCACTGCCCAACACACCGGCATGTGCGATCAATGGAGCAACATTTCTCGCTCCCTACGTACCGCCGCCGAAGAAGAAATCGGATTCCGGCGAGCCCGAAAAAACAATTGGTACGACGAGGAATGCCATGCTGCCGCCGAAAGAAAAGATGCCGCCTATAGAGCCACGCTGCGATCGGGCGCAACGCGAGCCATGTGGGATCGCTACAGAGAGCTGAAAAAGGAAGAGAGACGTATTATCCGACAGAAGAAACGAGAGGCCGAAATACGTGAGTGCGAGGAGCTTGAGATGCTGGCCAATAGGAACAACGCCCGAAAATTTTACCAGAAAGTTCGGCGGCTTACAGAAGGTTTTAAGACCGGGGCGTTGTCCTGTAAGAACAAAGACGGCGATCTGGTGACTGACGTACAGAGCAATCTTAAATTATGGAGGGAACACTTCTCGAACCTGTTAAACGGTGACAGCTGCGCATGTCATAGAGAATGTGAAGATCCCAATCGTTGACGACGGAATTGTCGTTCCGTTACCCGACCATGACGAGGTGAGAATAGCAATATCACGGCTAAAGAACAACAAAGCCGCTGGCGCCGACGGACTGCCGGCTGAGCTATTCAAACATGGCGGCGAGGAGCTGGTAAGGTGCATGCATCAGCTCCTATGCAAAATATGGTCGGATGAAAGCATGCCTGCCGATTGGAATTTAAGTGTGCTCTGCCCAATCCATAAGAAAGGCGACCCTGCAATTTGTGCCAATTACCGCGGGATTAGTCTTCTAAATATCGCCTATAAGGTTCTAGCGAGCGTATTGTGTGAAAGGCTGAAGCCCACCGTCAACCAACTGATTGGACCTTATCAGTGTGGCTTCAGACCTGGAAAGTCTACCATCGACCAAATATTCTCAATACGGAAAAGACCCATGAAAGGAGAATCGACACACACCACCTTTTCGTCGACTTCAAAGCTGCATTCGACAGTATGGAAAGGAGTTACTTGTATGCCGCGATGTCTGAATTTGGTATCCCCGCAAAACTAATACGGCTATGCAAGTTGACGTTGCTGAACACCAGCAGGTCCGTCAGAATTGGGAAGGACCTCTCCGAGCCGTTTGATACCAAACGAGATTTCACACAGGGTGACTCGCTGTCGTGTGACTTCTTTAACCTGATGTTGGAGAGCATCGTACGAGCCGCAGAACTTAATCGCTCAGGCACAATTTTTTATAAGAGCGTACAATTGCTGGCGTATGCCGATGATATTGACATCATCGGCCTAAACAACCGCGCTGCTAGTTCTGCCTTCTCCAAACTGGATAAAGAGGCAAAGCGAATGGGTTTGGTGGTGAACGAGGACAAAACGAAGTACCTCCTGTCTTCAAACAAACAGTCGGCGCACTCGCGTATCGGCACCCACGTCACTGTTGACAGTTATAATTTTGAGGTTCTAAAAGACTTCGTGTATTTAGGAACCAGCATTAACACCGATAACAATGTCAGCCTTGAAATCCAACGTAGACATAGACATAGCGCAGCGAATAAAGATCTAGCGGCTACGTTGGCTGGGTCATGTCGTCCGAATGGATACAAACGCTCCGGCTTTGAAAGTATTCGATGCGGTATCCGCTGGTGGTAGCAGAGGAAGAGGAAGGCCTCCTCTGCGTTGGAAAGATCAGGTGGAGAAGAACTTGGCTTCAGTTGGTGTGTCCAATTGGCGCCGGTTAGCACGAGAAAGAAACGACTGGCGCGCTTTGTTAATCTCGGCCAAAATCGCGTAAGCGGTTATCGCGCCAATTAAGAAGAAGAAGATGGCTTTTCTTTATCTCCAACCATATTGGCACAAAATAGCACAATTAATCTTTATTTTGATAACTTACCGCCCACGCATTTTTCATTCTTCAGAGCAAGAGTTTTATTGGGCAAAGCACTGAAAAATAGTCCAGTTTCATCCGCGTTGTAAATATCTTTTGGGCTGTAGCCTAATAAAATATTTGGTAGTTTTTGTTTAAATTGCTGCACATCCTCGAAATTAACCTCGGAAGATTCCCCACATATTCTTTTGAAAGTCACATTATGACGCCTGCGCTATTTCTCCAACCATCCATTTGATGCAGAAAAATGTTGAATACCTAATCGTCCAGCGATTTCTTTTGCTTTTTCCTTTATAATAATACCCGATATTGGTATATTTTCGCTTCTGGCCTTAACGAACCATTCGAAACTCAAATGGTAAATTTTTGAGCCATCCGCGTTTAAGAACTTTTTCTTTTTGTTGACGTTATCACCGCCCATCCATATTCTTTTAATATCTTCCTTTTGTTTCACGAGAGTGGCAGGTTGGGTTTTTCCAATATTGAACCTTTAAAGCAAAACAAAAGGAAATCTGTTGAAAAGATATTAAAAAAAAAAAACAATTTGGTGTAGTACTAACCTCTTTGCTAGAGCACGAACAGATAAATTTTCTTATCAACCACATTTAAAACCTCCATTTTTTCCTTAATGGAAAGCATTTTCTTTTTCTGTGACATTTTCACTATTGAAACAATTAGCACAATATAAAAGTTTTGCAAAATACAAATCAAATTATTCAAAAATGTCTGTTCTTTTCATGCTAAAAGCTACACATTGTTACACATAGATCCCGTTAAATGTTCACATGTTTCAGCATGTAGATTCGTGTGTTTAGTTTATGTAGTTATGTATTCTTTTTTTATTTCAACTATTGTCTATCTACTATCTTTGTGGTCGCGGATTAGAGTATCGCGTCCGCTTAGGAGAGGTTTTTATTGTTTTCTTTACACATTTGTTCAGTGATATATTTTGCTTGTCCGTTACCGAGAGGTCCGCGTCCGTTTTCGAGAGGTGATTAGAACAAAAAAAATGAGAAAAAGTGTCCGCGTCCGGTTATTAGAGTGTCCGGTTATTAGAGTGGAATTCGTTCTAAAAACACAACATAAAGCTTGGTCCCTCAGTTTTTGTCCGGTTATGGGGAGTGTCCGGTTATGGGGAGTGTCCGCTTACTGGAGGTGTTCGCAAGGGGTGGTTTCACTGTACTACGTTCACATATGTATATATAGGTAGATGATCTACTTTTTCGTGCGTAACGCCCAGTCCGTAATTAAAAAAGTGAGATTGTGAAATAATCCGAGATTATAACCATACTTTTTGACATACAACCCTGTGTAATAGATCATTGTTTTTACGAGTGTAAAGAAAAACGCCAACAAAAAAAATAAACTCAATAATATGGATGCCGGTAAAGAAAAGAAGTTTATACACATAATTCTAATAAAAAATTGATTGAAAATTATTAACTATGCATTCATATTACAGAAAATTCGTGTGTTCATAAACGCTTTGTCCTCTTATTACTTATTATGAAATGCAATATCGAATTTCGAATGCGTTTGCTGCCATAATTCTTTGAAACCTCCGTAAACGTCGTTTACGTATTTCCTCCAATGTTTATTATTAGTAACCAGTTGCGTAATTAAATTAGATATTCCTTCTTCTTGTCTTTCCTTCAAATCGATAATAATAATTAAACAAACCAAAAACACCGAAATATTCCACCAAAATAATGTCTATGAAGAAAAACCTTTCACAGGTGTTTGTCAATTTTGCAGGTAATCTGCCATATGTGAACGGGTAGATTAATTTTATGGATTTATTGGTAATTAACGCATATATGAACGTACTTTAATTTAATTTAAGCATAATCAAAAAAAAGTAAAGATTTTAAGAATTGTTCAAAAATATTTTTGAAGTGAAACTTATTTACGCGCGTCAGAGAATAATTTCAAGGCCGCGACCACGAGCTAGTGTTACGAAAAACCGATACAAAATGTATATACATATATATAAATATTGATCAAATCAAAAAATTCTTTATAGAAAGCGCTTCATTACCAGACTCAGAGGAAGATGGCATATGCAAATTTGAATATGTGAATTTTTTTTATACATCTATACTAATATTATAAAGAGGAAAACTTTGTTTGTTTGTAATGAATAGGCTCAAAAACTACTGGACCGATTTTAAAAATTCTTTCACCATTCGAAAGCTACATCATCCACGAGTAACATGGATTATATTTTATTTTAGAAATAGGGCTCGAGATATAGGCCAAAACGTGGACCCGGGTAACCTTCGGACGTGTATGTACAATATGGGTATCAAATGAAAGCTGTTGGTGAATGCTTTAGTTCAGAGTATCTTTCATGCCGCTCCGTGACTGGGGTCTCGAGATATAGGTCAAAACGTGGACCCGGGTAACCTTTAGTTGTGTATGTACAATATGGGTATCAAATGAAAGCTGTTGATAAGTGCTTTAATACGGGGTAATTTTCATACCTATTGATGACTAGGGTCTGGAAATATATGCCAAAACGTGGACCCGCCGTGTCTTTGCACCGAATTAAACCAAACTTACACACATTGTAATTAAAGAACACAACCCCTCTGTTATATTACTAAATGAAACACATATAGCAAACAATTTAACAGCTTATACTCCAAAACCGTACATTGGTCACTTCTATAACCTTCCGTCTAACACATCAAGCAAGCAGGGTATCGCAATCCTGATTAGAAGAAACATCCCTCATAACATTCTCCCTACACCTCATTCTAACATCTCGTCCATTTCCCTTGAAATTTCCTCCCCCTTTAAAATTATTCTAATTTGTGCCTATTCCCCGCCTCAGCAAACATTTACTTCAGCCGATTTCCTTAACCTTCTCGCCCCCCTCCTCCTCTCCTTTCTTACTTGCTGGTGATTTCAATGCCTGGTGTCCGCTTTGGGGTTCTCCCTTAATTAATACCAAAGACCGCGCAATTGAAGACGCTCTACTTAGCTCCGACTGTTTTGTACTTAACGATGGTTCCCCTACCCATTTCTCCACTCATTCCACGTTTACTCATATTGACCTTACATTCTGTTCTACTTCACTCTCCCCCAAAGTTGATTGGCATCGTATTGATGATCTTCATGGAAGCGATCATTTTCTTATCAAAGCTAACATTTCCCACCATAATTCAACTTTTACTAAACCTAGAATATTCTTCAAAACCTCTTCAGCTGACTGGCCTTAGTTTGAAGGATTTTGTTTGAAATACTCAGATAAACTACTTCCTTCTAATAATATTAATCAAGAAACTTCCAGGATTCAAAAAATTATAAGATCTGCAGCCAACCAATCCATTCCACAAACCTCTCCTAAGCCCCGCAATAAAAACCCTCCTTGGTGGGATAACGAACTTTCCTCGCTTAGACTTCACAACAAACTTGGCATCATTTCAAATATAATCGCTCGCCATCAAATCTTGTAGCATATAAAAAAGCTAATGCAATTTTTAGAAGAAAAGCTAAGTTGGCAAAAATTAAATCTTTTCAGACTCTCACCTCCAGCATTAACTCCTCTTCTGATCCCAAAATGATCTGGAGAAACATAAAAAGACTATCTGGTAACCTGACTTCCTCTCCTATCCCCTCCCTCAACTCCTCCCAAGGCACTCTACTATATCCTCAGGATATAGCCTTAGAGTTCGCCACTTACTTTTCTAACATCTCCTATGACTCTAATTTCTCACCTGTATACTCTTCTAACAAGAAATCTATTCTCTCCCATAGTTACTTACCCCCTCCTTTATCACATTCAGCCAAATATCTCGACTCTGATTTGTCTTCAATTGAACTCCATCTTGCCCTGTCTTCTGTGAAAGGTAAAACTCCTGGCTTAGATAAAATTTCCTATCCCATCATCAAACACCTACCCCCTCTTCTCCTCAATAGACTCCTTAAACATTACAACAATATTTTTCAAACCTCCATCATCCCTCAAGTCTGGAAAACCAGCGTCATCATTCCAATTTTAAAACCGGGCAAATCTCCCTGCGAAGTTACCAGCTATCGTCCTATTTCTCTTCTTCCTTGCCTAGGTAAACTCTTAGAAAAAATTGTTGCTACAAGGCTTTCCTGGTTCTTCCAATTTAATAAGCTTATTCACTCTAATCAGGTTGCTTTTAAAAAAGGCCAAAGCACAATCGATGCTCTATCTAACAAAAACCACGTTTCCCTTCTCTCGCTTGATTTTGAAAAGGCTTTTGACCGTGTTGGCATACACGTAGTTCTAAGACAATTAATTAAATGGAAGGTAGGACCCCGTGTTTTTAATTTCGTAAAATCTTTCCTTTATAAACGTAAAATCAAAGTTCTTATTTCTGATACATCTTCTTCCACACTTCCCTTAGATAACGGAACTCCTCAGGGATATCCGTTATCAGTTATTTTGTTCACCATAGCATTTGACGAAATTAGTTCTATTCTATCAAATTTTCCTAATATATGTCACCAGCTATATGCTGATGACCTTCTCCTATTTTCCAAATCTTCCGACCTGAATTCCATATCATCTTCCTTTGTAGATTTCCTTTCCCAGCTATCATCTTGGTCCCTTTCGTCAGGCGCTTCAATATCGTACTCTAAATCTAAATCATTCCACATTTGTAGAAAACAAAATTGTATTTTTCCAATCATTTCATTTAATAATGTTAATATTACATGTTCTCCTACACTTAAGTTTCTTGGATTAGTTCTAGATAGTAAGTATGTATTTAAAGATCACTGTCAGTATATAAGAAATAGAATTATTAAAAACTCAAATATTGTTAAGTACCTATCATGTAACCGCTCGCTCATTGGCCCAGCTCTATTAATTCAAGTCGTCAACGCTTTAATACTCTCAGTAATAAACTACGCTATTGAAATTTATGGACATCACTCAAATAACCATCTCAAACTGCTTGCTTCACCCTATCATTCAGCTATAAGAAGATCGCTTCGTGCATTTCCAACATCGCCTATAAAAAATTTATTAGCTGAATCTGGCCTTCCCTCACTAAGGGATAACATGGAAGACAGTACTATGAAACTCTACCCTAGGATTATTCTTGGTTCCAACAACTTGCTACGAAAAGTTTTGTTTTCATCGTCATCACGGATCCGATTGCCAAAAATTGAATCAGCTATATACATTTGCGGGATTTTCGCTAAAACAAATAACTTGCCATTAAAACCACCTAAATTACGTAAACTTTGTCATCCACCATGGTTGATCCCTAAAGAATCTTTTATAGACAATCTAGTCCGCCTACCTAAGAACATCACTCCTAATGCGATTTATATCGCTGAGTTTCGAGTAATCGCGAGCGAATTGAAACATAATAATTGGAAATTTCTTTATACGGACGGCTCTAAAAACTCAAATACGTCTTTTGCTGTCGTTAGCGAGAAAGGTAAGCCGATATCCTATGGGCTGCTTTTCCCTTTCTGTTCTATATTTATTGCTGAGGCCACCGCAATTTTCCACGCTGTTCTACATGCTTCTAAAAACTCTGGAAAGTATGTAATATGTACCGACAGCTTATCATGTTTTCAAGCTATAAAAAATTGCTATAACCAAACTACTGTCATCAATTCAATTAGAGAATATCTTATTTTATATCAAAAGAAAATTAAGCTAATGTGGGTTCCTAGCCATACTGGTATAACAGGAAATATTTACGCAGACGAATTAGCAAAAGATGCATCTAACGCGCCCACATTAACACTCAACTTCTTTACAAAATCTGATATATATCGTCTCATCAACGAAAAGAGGCACTCGAAACTCTTCATCGATTGGATTTCTTATAATCATCATTATACAATAGTCAACTCAGCAAGGATCAAACCAGTATATCCTGCAACAATTCCAGCTAACTTTCTTACTCCATACATACGTCTCCGGATAGGACACACAATAGCTACGCATGCTCACATCCTTGGTGGCATAAGAACCAATAACTGTCCATTTTGCAACGACACAGCAACTGTCCTACACCTATTAGAATTTTGCCCAATGCTTCGAGATAAAAGAGAATGTTACTCTAATACGGATCCTATTTCCCTCCTTTCCAGCCCAACTGAGGAAAACATAAAAACCATTTATAACTTACTAAAAGATTGTGACCTATTGAGAAGAATTTAACACAAATCATTCATTCAACGGTCAGCTGATAGCCTCTGATGCTAGCGCTGCATGTTTTTAGGTTGTACATATGTAAATTTACATTGTATAAGCTTATATACATAAATAAATAAAATAAAATTAGATATTCCACCAAAATAATGTCTATGTCTAAGTTAAAAAATTTTTTTGATTTACCTTTGAGGAGAACACTGATATATTTTGAACTTTTAGATCATACATTTAAAAAACGACAGGCGAAAAACTTTGTGGAGGATAAATTACAAACAACACAAAATCAGGTGCAGTCACAAGCTAAAGAAACGACGTAACAAAACAGTAATCGATTTATTACCATTAACGGCAATTATTACATTTACAAAATGCCTGCTGGTGTTTCATGGGGACAATATATGAAATTTCTTTCGGCGGCGATGCTATCAATGATGGCAGGCTCGCAACTGGTTCATTTGTACTACAAACCGCTGAATGACATAAATGTCTACATAGAACGAGAAATGAAAGCTGCAAATGCACAAAATGCAGACGAAAGCCCGCCGGATGGAAAAACATTACCTAGTAAAAGCTAATTATTTATAAGAACTACTAAAATATAATATGTAAAGTAAAAGAGGACGAACTTTCTTCTTACAATTATTGTTTTGTTCAAAAATAAACTGTATTTCTTAACTTATACTTTAAAAAAAAGTAGATTTTCGTTATAAAACCACAAGAACTTATGTAGCTGCAGAATTATTTAAATTGTATAATAATAAATTAAAACCAAAAGTTTCCAGCTCTTCATTTTTGAACGAGTTATTGCTGAATATTAGATTTATCCTCTGCAATTCCAGTGTCAGTTATATTAATCAGAGTTCCAGCAACCTTACAAGATGACAAATTAGTTACTTCGTTAACGTTGCTACTAAGGTTTGTTGCATCGGTGTTACCATTTGTCAAAGGTACTATTTTCTGAGCAATTATATGATATGGTGCATTCAAAAATGAGTTCATTGGAGTCCTATTACTATTGGTTGATATCACGTTATCAACATTAATTCTTTCGTGCGATTTACGATGGTTTTTCAAACGGGTCTGTTGACGATACGCCTGCCCACAGACATCACAAACATACGGTTTCTCACCGGTGTGTATATACTCATGATGGCGCAACGTTCTTCTTGAAGCAAAACACTCGGAACAATACTGACATTCAAAAGGCTTCAATTTCATGTGCACTATTCTAACGTGCGCTTCCAACTCAAATTTTCTAACAAACCCCTTACCGCAGTGTTCACACGGCATCTTATCAGTAGAGTGAACTAACATATGTTTGTCGAGCATAAATTTTTTTGCCATTCTACGGTCACACACATTACACTCGTACTTCATTTCGTTGGTGTGCAGTTGTAAGGTGTGATACTTTAAGGTGTAACGTGAATGGAACAATTTCTTACACACGTCACATTCAAAACGCTCCTTCAATTGGTCTTGAGCGGCTTGTTCTGCGTCTGTAGGATGTTTAGAACGACGATGGTATTTAAGATTACCGGATTGGTTGAACGTTGCGCCGCATTGTTCGCAAACATATATTTTCACGCAGGGTGTATCCGAGT
The DNA here is from genome assembly GCF_027943255.1 of Anastrepha obliqua. Lineage (NCBI taxonomy): Eukaryota > Metazoa > Arthropoda > Insecta > Diptera > Tephritidae > Anastrepha > Anastrepha obliqua. The sequence goes on along the minus strand of NC_072893.1, from coordinate 65,422,417 downwards.
GTTTCAATCGCTTATGTTTTTGCATTGCAATAAAACTAGTATAGACACGGTCACATCCAGGTATGTTGCACGAATATGAACGCACCTCGGCTTCGTGAATTTCCTTGATGTGCTTATATAGTCCACCGATGCATGTATACGATTTTTCACATCGATCACATTGAAAGGGACGCATGCTTCCTTCATGCACTTTACGTCTATGAGCATCGAGGGCGATTTTGTGAGCAAAACTGTGACTACACTGCTCACACTTGAAGCTGTTTTTAGTACCTTTATTGCGTCTCTTCGAATTACTATCTGTCTTGTCAGTGTCCACAAAGTTTTGAGTATGTCGACTAACCTCGATAGCTTTTTTCATACTATTTTTATGTTTTTCTATTTTTGTAGCCACATATTCTGCAAATCGTTTCTTGCTTACGCGTGCACATTTTATATTTCCTAAACCATCGTCATTTTGTTTATCGTTTAGAATACATTCAAAAGTATTAGTTAAATTGCTTTTAACTGTTTGAGTGTTCAAGATCCTGCTATCAACATTTTCAGATGTTACTGATATAGATGGTTTTTCTAAATCAGCTTCGGATTCATCTTGCCATACTTGATCATAGCTTTCTTCGTTGATAACGTTATTTGAAATTTCACTTTGTGTAGCTCTACGTTCAGCTGAAATATCAGTGTCGAATTGATCGGGGTCTGGTACACTCTCGCTCATTAACGTTCCCACATTATCTGACTCAAGCTTAACTGATTCGGTTTCCATAAGTGTATCCTTGTGCTATAGGTATGAAAACAGAAATTTACTATGAATTTCATTTAAAAAAATCTCGTTGAGTCTCTCACCAAAAAGTTAAACATATCTGTCGCCCGCGCTGTTTCTGGTTCTTTACCCATTCCTTGATTTTCTTCGGACCCATCGTCGTCAATTTCCACTTTATTAACTCCATGGCAGAGTATCGACTGCAGTTTTTGAGCACTTTTCTTTATTAGTTCGCGAAATAATCCAAAACTTTGCAGCTTATTATAGCAATGTATGCACACACACTGAGGATATTCCCCCAATATCAGTTCAGGCGCTTCAATAGGCCAATGCTCGTCCATGTAGAAGGCTATAAGATTTTGTAATTCTTCATTATTAACGATGCTAATACAGAATTCTTTACACTCTGAAACTTCGTCTACTACATCTATATTTGGTATTAAACTGTTATCTTGTATTTTTAATTTTTTCAGACAAGTGCGGCAATGCTGATTAAGATTTTCTTTAGTTAGGAATGGCATTTTTCGCTTATTTGCATTTTAAATAATTTTTAAAGGAAATCTGACTATTGTTTATTAGAAGAGCACAAATATTTGCTATTGATGTAGCTTTTTTGACGATTCGGTAAATGCAATCCGAACTAACCGAATACATTTTATATCGTCAGTACCGAAGTACCGTTCATAGTAGCACCGAATATTTGTTCATAGTTCCAGAGAAATTAAATTATACTATTTTTATTAATGGACAATATAATTCAATATAAGAGACTGAAAATTACAATTTTTCCACAGTATTTTCCACAAATCGGTTATGAGTACCTTCGCAAGTGACTTGATTTCATAAATATATTTTAGCTGGCATCTCGCCAAATTACTAAGGTGCCCACGCCATAATACTACGTTCACATATATATAGGTAGATTATATACTTTTTCGTGTTTAACGCCCAATCTGTAATTAAAAATCTGAGATTATGAAATAATCCTAGATTATAACCATACTTTTTGACATACAACCCTGGGTAATAGATTATTATTTTTACGAATTTAAAGGAAAACGTCAGAAAAAAAAAACTAAATAATATGAATGCCGGTAAAGAAAACAGGTTTATAAACATAATTCTAATAAAAAATTGGTTGAATATTATTAACTATGCATTCATATTACAGAAAATGTATGTGTTCATAAACGCTTTGTCCTCTTATTACTTATTATAAAATGCAATATCGAATTTCGAAGGGGTTTACTGCCATAATTCTTTGAAACTTCAGTAAACATCGTTTACGAATTTCCTCCAACTGTTTATTGCTAGTAGCCAGTTGCGCAATTAAATTAGATATTCCTTCTTCTTGTATTTCCTTCAAATCAATAATAATAATTAAACAAACCAAAAACACCGAAATATTCCACCAAAATAATTTCTATTAAGAAAAACCTTTCACAATAGTATTGACAGCTGATTGTCAATTTTGCAGGTAATCTGCCATATGTGAACGGGTAGATTAATTTTGTACATGTGGGGGTTTTATTCCCCCACATAATTGGTGACCTCTACGACTTACCAACACGCATCAAGGAAAAGGCAAACCAACATCTACGTGCTGTTATCATCGGAGACTCGGCGGGCGTGGCAACAAGTGCATGCAGCCTTGTGCCTTCCAGGAAAACGCCAGTCGCCCTCAGTAGACACGGCGGATACTGGTGACAAGACAATTCCTCGTCAATGATTCCTATATTACCGTACAACAGCTACGAAATTTCTCGTCGATACCCGCGCGGATATTTCGGTTACCCCACCTTCAAGCTCATCTGCCGCACCTGCAGACTCAAGCTCATATGCCGCCTCCGCAGACTCCAGCTCACCTCCACAAGAATCATTCACGGCCTTCGAAGTACTTACTCAAACCAACAAATTTACAGCCATCCTCAAGCCTTTCCGGAATTGCTGGGTAATTTTTCCAACCTCACGGCAGCCAAGCATTCCGTCAAACACTTTAATACCAACCACTGGGCCACCGACGCGTTCTCATCAGATCAGGGAGCTCGCAGCAGCCTTGCGCCTCAACGAGCCTCCTCGTATAACACCTTGTCCTTGTCTTGGCCACACTGAATTCATTATTCATTTTTATTCATTAATCAATTTAATTTAACGCCGTTATTCATTCTAAGAAAGATATCATTCGAGAAGCGTTCTTGCAAAGGACAAGACATATAAAATTAGAGTTCATTTATAAGTTATAAGTTTTTATCTTAACAGTCTTGAATAAAACATCACAAATAAATAGTGTTAATATAAAATAAAAAGTACAATTGGGGGTTTTATACCACCACAATGTGTATATGGAAAGTTTTTATGCGTTTCGATAGCTGATCAGCTGTTGCAAATAAATGTTTTTATGTATTAAAAGTTTATTTGTTCGTACATTTGTATGGGTAAATAATTTTGGCGACACTTCTTTTCATAATATCAATTAGAAAAGGATGGTGTGTGACGATAGTGTATCATAATTGCAAACAAAAAAAGAAAATTTCATTCTATTAAGAATTGTGAAGAAAGTGTGAAGTGAATTGTGTTTCAAACAAAAATTGAGAGTAAGTATTAATTAGATGTAGATTAATTTTAATATGGAAAAAAGTGCTTCGATGAAATAAAATATTTTGTACATTGAGAGTTGTTTTAATTTCATTGGTGATTGAACAAAAAAAATTTTAGGCGAGGAAAATATCGCGTCAAACGAAAAAAAAAGATTATTTAGATTTGTTTAAACGGGAATTTTGGAAGATTTAAACAATTTTTTTGGTGCGTAATTTTTTTCATAACGGGAGTTTCATTAGTGATTGAACAAATGATCAATTTTTTTATTGTTTTTGGACATTCTTTCCTATTAATTTCTATAAAAAAAATTTTAGGCAAGTGAAAAAGTCGCATCAAACGAATAAAAAAGATTGTTTAGATTTGTTCAGGGTTGATTTTTAGTGATTTCGAAAAGTGACGATGTTTCGTGAAATTTCATGTGCAATCATGTTCGATAATTTAGAGAGATTTAGACAATTTGTTCGGTGCGTAATTTTTTTCATAATCAAACGAAAAAAAAGATTATTTAGATTGGCTTAAACGAGAATTTTGGAAGATTTAGACTAAATTTTGCTCTCCGTATTTATATAACATCGAAATTTCGACGTACGGGCGATCCTAGTATGTATTAATTCACAAATTAAAATTTGCATATGCCATCTTCCTGTGTGCCTGATAATGAATCGTTTTCTATAGAGGATTTTGATTTTACAGAGCAAATGGAGTTTGCCGTCTCCGAACGGCAGATATTTTTATGAGGAGCTTTTTCATGGCAGAAATGCACTCGGAGGTTTGCCATTGCCTGCCGAGGGGCGCCCGCTATTAGAAAAATGTTTCTTTTCTGTTTTTCTTAATTTCAAATGCATAGTCATATTAAAAAGCTACTAACATTCTTTTCTTTTAATCAACGCTACAATCTGAAACCTCTCATATTAACTAGAGATTTCAATGTAAATTTTGCATCGGACGCTCCAATGATATTAGAATTTTTAGAAAATCAACTGAACTTACAAATGACAACGATAGATGTCATATTTTTCCGCTATATCGACACAATCGAGTTAAGAACATATGTATATATCCTTTTTCAGTTACCACAAACCGATTGTATCAATTGCTGCTATTGCACCATCAATACAAAATGTACAGAAATAAATTAATAATAATATTATCGACTATTATTGTATGTAATTTTATAAAAAATCATTACAATCCTCATTAAAATATTTAAATTTAATCCAAAAATTAAGAAGTTTCAAGAAGTTTTTTTTGTGTTTTGTACATACGATTTCATGTGGTTAAAAAATTGTTAATAAGTTTTCAAATACGAAATATTACATAATTGTCATTTAATTTCAGATATGCCAATTTACAGATTTGTTGGGGCTTACAGGTTTTTGCTGTTTCTCATTTTCGGTGCCGCTCTTGAATTTTCACTGATTAACTGGAACGGAGGAGAACCAATTTTTGTACTTTTAGATCATACATTTAAAAAACGACAGGCAAAAAACTTTGTGGAGGATAAATTACAAAAAACACAAAATCAAGTGCAGCCACAAGCTAAAGAAACGACGTAACAAAATAGTAATCGATTTATTAACGGCAATTATTACATTTACAAAATGCCAGCTGGTGTTTCATGGGGACAATATATGAAATTTCTTTCGGCGGCGATGCTATCAATGACCCGATTTACACGAGGAGACATCTGGAAGGGAGACACTGGAAATTCTCTTTTGAAGTTTCATTCGCGTTCACACGGGCAAAAATGTTTCCGCGACATTTTGACATTTAACACTTTAGCATCGTCTGGTTCGGATGTATTCTAGCACGCGCTTACATGTAAAGCAGAGAGCGTTCGACAACAGTTTCTTAAATATATTATAGCTAACTACACACCAGGCAACCGTTGAAGCAACGGTTGCAGCAACGTGTTGCCTTTGTTTAAGAAACACGTTGCGACCGTTGCTTCAATCTCAGTATTGTGTATAACTGTGGTGCAGGAAAGGTACAAGCGGAAGATACGTAAAATTAAATTTTTTAAATGATCGACGAAATGCGTAAAATTACTTCTCTTATTATAATTGACGAACTTTTGTACGAAAATGAGGAAGAAGAGATGCAACAAAAGAAGAGAAAAAAAACTGGTCCAAAAATTGGCTTTTAAAAAAATCGAATTTTCGAACGAGAGGCTGCTGAAAGAACTAAAGGAAAATGAGCCAGCGGACTATAAAAATTACATGAGGATGGACGAAGCCCTGTTTAGAAAATTGTTGGACTATGTAAAGGCCAAAATAACGAAACAAGATACCATAATGAGAGAGGCAATATCAGCAGAAATTAGACTGGCAATAACTTTGCGGTATCTTGCAACAGGAAACGCTTTTGTGGACTTGAAATTTTTATCAATTTTATTGTATTCATTTTTTAATTGTTCGTATGCTTTTTTTCTAAAATTTTTATTTTTATATTTTTAGCTCTCTCAAATTTTTATATTCGTTAATAAAATTAACATAATTTTCATTATTTTCAATTGCCATTTTTTCCTTTTTCACTTTATTTTACTCCGCACGAACCTTCTTCTTTGCTTAAGTTCAACGAACTGAACGAGTAAAAGCAGTAAACAATGATACACACGAGGCAACGGTTGCAGCAACCTATCCCAAAAATCAAATTTATTTGATACTAGCAAACCCGGCCCCCTTCGCTGGGCATACTAAAATAGAATAGATATGGTTTAGAACAGAAAATATATGGTTTTCATATTATTTATTTCTTTATTCTTTATTCAAGCGCTTTGGCATAAACAATATTTTTTGTTTTTCTATTTGTTTTTGAGTAAATATAAAATATAAATTGAAAATCAGGAAAAAAGAAGATTGTTTTTAAATTTCAAATCAACGCATATGAATAAACAATCGTCTTTTTTCCTGATCATCCATGAATTTTTCGTTTCAATTTATATGTTTTATTAAGCATTGGAGCTTTTTTAACCATTATCCATTTATATTTTTCAAAAAAAAAAAAACGAAAAAAATTGTTTTTTCCACGAACACATAATTTCATTCGGATTTCACATTAAATTCTCAAATTTCGTAAGAAATTATTCACTGTTCCAAAATCCACTCCAAAAAAATTCACAAACAATTTTTACATGTTGCACTTACGTTTTTTCCTTATGGCATCCAAATCAGAAAGAAATATTGACACATTGTTTGTTGTAAGTTTGGTTTAATTCGGTGCAAAGACACGGCGGATCCACGTTTTGGCATATATTTCGAGACCCTAGTCATCAATAGGTATGAAAATTGCCCCGTATTAAAGCACTTATCAACAGCTTTCATTTGATATCCATATTGTACATACACAACCAAATGTTACCCGGGTCCACGTTTTGAACTATATCTCGAGACCCCAGTCACGTAGCGGCATGAAAAATACTCTGTACTAAGGCATTCACCAACAGCTTCAATTTGATATCCATATTGTACATACACGTCCGAAGGTTACCCGGGTCCACGTTTTGACCTATATCTCGAGACCCTATCTACCAATAGGTATCCAAACTATACGGAAACCATCTTCAATACCTCCTTAACAATGTGTGTAAGTTTGGTTTAATTCGGTGCAAAGACACGACGGGTCCACGTTTTGGCATATATTTCCAGACCCTAGTCATCAATAGGTATGAAAATTACCCCGTATTAAAGCACTTATCAACAGCTTTCATTTGATACCCATATTGTACATACACAACCAAAGGTTACCCGGGTTCACGTTTTGAACTATATCTCGAGACCCCAGTCACGGAGCGGCATGAAAAATACTCTGTACTAAAGCATTCCCCAACAGCTTCAATTTGATACCCATATTGTACATACACATCCGAAGGTTACCCGGGTCCACGTTTTGACCTATATCTCGATCCCTATCCACCAATAGGTATCCAAACTATACGGAAACCATCTTCAATACCTTCTTAACAATGTGTGTAAGTTTGGTTTAATTCGGTTCAAAGACACGGCGGGTCCACGTTTTGGCATATATTTCGAGACCCTAGTCATCAATAGGTATGAAAATTACCCCGTATTAAAGCACTTATCAACAGCTTTCATTTGATATCCATATTGTACAAACACATTCTAGGGTCCACGTTTTGGTCTCTATCTCGAGACCCTAGTCACGGAGCGGCATGAAAAATACTCTGAACTAAAGCATTCACCAACAGCTTCCATTTGATACCCATATTGTACATACACGTCCGAAGGTTACCCGGGTCCACGTTTTGACCTATATCTCGAGACCCTATCTACCAATAGGTATTCAAACTATACGGAAATCATCTTCAATACCTACTTAACAATGTGTGTAAGTTTGGTTTAATTCGGTTCAAAGACACGGCGGGTCCACGTTTTGGCATATATTTCGAGACCCTAGTCATCAATAGGTATGAAAATTACCCCGTATTAAAGCACTTATCAACAGCTTTCATTTGATATCCATATTGTACAAACACATTCTAGGGTCCACGTTTTAGTCTCTATCTCGAGACCCTAGTCACGGAGCGGATGGAAATACTCTGAACTAAAGCATTCACCAACAGCTTCCATTTGATATCCATATTGTACATATACATCCGAAGGTTACCCGGGTCCACGTTTTGACCTATATCTCGATCCCTATCCACCAATAGGTATCCAAACTATACGGAAACCATCTTCAATACCTTCTTAACAATGTGTGTAAGTTTGGTTTAATTCGGTGCAGACACGGCCGGTTAGCGAACACACACAAAACGTTGACTTTATTTTATATTTAAGATTTTTTTCAGTTTGTGTCCGAAAAATCCAAATATCTTACGGAACCCTATTTTTTTCCAAAATAAAATGTAATCCATGTTACTCGTGGATAATGTAGTTTTCGAATGGTGAAAGAATTTTTAAAATCGGTCCAGTAGTTTTTGAGCCTATTCGTTACAAACAAACAAACAAACAAACAAACAAAGTTTTCCTCTTTATAATATTAGTATAGATTTCAGGCAACGGTTGCAGCAACACGAAAATCATTTGGCAACACAGCTACACACGAGGCAACGGTTGCTTCAACATGGCCGAGTTGCTGCAACGGTTGCCTGGTGTGTATTTAGCTTATGAATGAAAAATGCAAACTGGTTAAATAATAAATAATTTGTTGTTTTTCTATTGAAATATATTTATAAATTCTTATACTTGAATAAAAAAAATTAAATTAAAAATACTTCATATGTAAATAATTAACTTTAAATTAACTTGAGTAACTAGAAATGCGAGGAAAATTAGAATTCAACATAAACATGCCCCATAATATATTTTAAATTATACCTACTTTACTAGCAAAAATAATCGTGCACTTCCCAAGCAGTGTTCGGATGTTTGTCATCTTTGTTATCTTCCGTTTGCTTGAAAACCAACACATAACTCAGAACCTTCTCCCATAAAAGAAAAAAACGAATGAAGCAACTGTCAAAAATTGGAAAGATTGGAAATACGAATAAGAAGAGCAAAGCGTGTCGCCGAGTACGGGAGACAAAATCCCTTCTCTCTTCCCCGACCGTCCTTCGCCTCCGAACAAAATGTTTCCCTTCCAGATGTCTCCTCGTGTAAATCGGGTCAATGATGGCAGGCTCGCAACTGGTTCATTTGTACTACAAACCGCTGAATGACATAAATGTCTACATAGAACGTGAAATGAAAGCTGCAAATGCACAAAATGCAGACGAAAAGCCGCCGGATGGAAAAATATTACCTAGTAAAAGCTAATTATTTATAAGAACTACTAAAGTATAATATGTAAAGCAAAAGAGGACGAATTTTCTTCTTACAATTATTGTTTTGTTCAAAAATGAACTGTATTTCTTAACTTATACTTTAAAAAATAGATTTTCGTTATAAAACCACAAAAACTTATGTATGTAGCTACAGAATCATTTCAATTGCATAATAATAAATTAAAACCAAAAGTTTCCAGCTCTTTATTTTTGAAGGAGCTATTGCTGAATATTAGATTTATCCTCTGCAATTCCAGTGTCAGTTATATTAATCAGAGTTCCAGCAACCTTACATGATGACAAATTAGTTACTTCTTTAGCGCTGCTACTAAAGTTTGTTGCATCGGTGTTACCATTTGTCAGAGGTACTATTTTCTGAGCAATTATATGATATGGTGCATTCAAAAATGAGTTCATTAGTGTCCCATTACTATTGGTTGATAACACGTTATCAACATTAATTCTTTCGTGCGATTCACGATGGCTTTTCAAACAGGACTGGTGACGATACGCCTGCCCACAGACATCACAAACATACGGTTTCTCACCGGTGTGTATGTACTCATGATGGCGCAACGTTTTTCTTATAGCAAAACACTCGGAACAATACTGACATTTAAAAGGCTTCAATTTCATGTGCACTATTCTAACGTGTGCTTCCAACTCAAATTTTCTAACAAACCCCTTACCGCAGTGTTCACACAGCATCTTAGCAGTAGAGTGAACTAACATATGTTGGACGAGCATAAATTTTTTTGCCATTTTACGGCCACACACATTACACTCGTACTTCATTTCGTTGGTGTGCAGTTGTAAGGTGTGATACTTTAAAGTGTACCGTGAATGGAACAGTTTCTTACACACGTCACATTCAAAGCGCTCTTTCAACTGGACTTGAGCGGCTTGTTCTGTGGCTGTAGGATGTTTAGAACGACGATGGGATTTAAGATTACCGGATTGGTTGAATGTTGCGCCACATTGTTCGCAAACATATTTTTCTACGCAGGGCGTATCCGAGTGTTTCAATTGTTTATGTCTTTGCATTGCAATAAAACTAGTATAGACACGGTCACATCCAGGTATGTTGCACGAATATGAACGCACCTCAGCTTCATGAACTTCCTTGTTGTGCGTATATAGACTACCGATGAATTTATACGATTTTTCACATCGATCACATTGAAAGGGACTCTTGCTTCCTTCATGCACTTTACGTCTATGAGCATCGAGGGTGATTTTTTGAGCAAAACTGTGACTACACTGCTCGCATTTGAAGCGATTTTTAGTACCTTTATTGCGTCTCTTCGATTTACTATCTGTCTGGTCAGTGTCCACAAGCTTTTGAACATGTTGACTTACCTCGATAGCTTTTTTCATACTTTTTTTATGTTTTTCTAATGTTATTTTTGTAGCCACATATTCTGCAGATCGTTTACTGCGTGCGCGTGTACATTTTATATTTCCTAAACCATCGTCATTTTGTTTATCGTTTAGAATACATTCAAAAGTTGTAGTTAAATTGCTTTTAACTGTCTGACTGTTCAAGATCCTGCTATCAACATTTTCAGATGTCACTGATATAGATGGGTTTTCTAAATCAGCTTCGGATTCCTCTTGCCATACTTGATCATAGCTTTCTTCGTTGATAATGTTATTTGAAATTTCACTTTGTGTAGCTCTACGTTCAGCTGAAATATCAGTGTCGAATGGATCAGGGTTTAGTACACTCTCGCTCATTAACGTTCCCACATTATCTGACTCAAACTTAACTGATTCGGTTTCCATAAGTGTATCCTTGTGCTATAGGTATAAAAACAGAAATTTACTATGAAAATCATTTAAAAAAATCTGGATGAGTCTCTCACCAAGAACTTATCTGTCGCCCGCGCTGTTTCTGGTTCTTTACCCATTCCTTGATTTTCTTCGGGGCCATCGTCGTCAATTTCCACTTTATTAACTCCATGGCAGAGTATCGACTGCAGTTTTTTAGCACTTTTCCTTATTAGTTCACGAAATAATCCAAAACTTTGCAGTTTATTGTAGCAATATATGCATACACACTGAGGATATTCCCCCAATATCAGTTCAGGCGCTTCAATAGGCCAATGCTCGTCCATGTAGGAAGCTATAAGATTTTGTAACTCCTCATTATTAACGATGCTAATACAGAAATCTTTACACTCTGAAACTTCGTCTGCTACATCTATATTTGGTATTAAACTGTTATCTTGTATTTTTAATTTTTTCAGACAAGTGCGGCAATGCTGCTTAACATTTTCTTTAGTTAGAAATGGCATTTTTCGCTTATTTGCATTTTAAATAATTTTTAAAGGAAATCTGACTATTGTTTATTAGAAGAGCACAAATGTTTGCTATTGATGTAGCTTTTTTGACGATTCGGTAAATGCAATTCGAACTAACCGAATACATTTTATATGGTCAGTACCGAAGTACCGTTGATAGTAGCACAGAATATGTGTTCATGGTTCCAGAAAAATTAAGTTATGCTATTTTTATTAATGGATAATACACCTATATTCAATATAATTTCATATAAAGATCGAAAATTATAAATTTTGCACAGTTTTTCCACAAAGTTGATGAAACTGAACCGGTTATGAGTAACGTTCGCAAGTGCTTTGATTTCATAAATATACTATATTTTATCTGGCATCTCGCCAAATTACGAAGCTGACCATGCCATAATACTACGTTCCCATATAAGTAGATGACCTACTCTTTCGTGCTTAACTCCCAACCCGTAATTAAAAAGAGAGATTTCCCATACAAAATTTCTCTCCCGAAATCTTAGATTATGAACTAATCCAAGATAATAACCATACTTTTTGACATACAACCCTGTGTAATAGATCATTATTTTTACGAGTGTAAAGAAAAACGTAAAAAAAAACTAAAAAAATGAATGCCGGTAAAGAAAACAGGTTTAAAGACATAATTCTAATAATAAATTGGTTGAATATTATTAACTATGCATTCATATTACGGAAAATGCGGTTTGGTGCCTGACTACCATTCGGAATTCACAGAGAGAACGTAGGTTCGAATCTCGGTGAAACACCAAAATTAAGAAAAACGTTTTTCTAATAGCGGTCACTCCTCGGCAGGCAATGGCAAACCTCTGAGTGTATTTCTGCCATGCAAAATCTCCTCATAAAAATATTGCCGTTCGGAGTCGGCTTGAAACCGGTCCCTCCATTTGTGAAACAACATCAAAACGCACACCACAAATAGGAGGAGGAGCTCGGCCAAACACCCAAAAAGGGTAGATATTCCTTCTCCTTGCATTTTCTTCACATCGTTAGTAATAATTAAACAAACCAAAAACAAGGAATTATTCCACCAAAATAATTTCTATGAAGAAAAACCTTTCACAACAGTGTTGACAGCTGATTGTCAATTTTGCAGGTATTCTGCCAGGTATGTGAACGGGTAGATTAATTTTATGGATTTATTGGTCATTAATGCATATGTGAACGTACTTTAATTTAATTTTAGCCTAATCAAAAAAGAAAGTAAAGATTTTAAGAATTATTCAAAAATAATTTTTTTTTATTTTGTACACAAAACAAATATTTGTTTTATATTATATTATATTTATTTTGTAGCGATTTATCCAATGAAATATTTATTAAATCCAACGCGTTATGTTATATAATATAGATCTGAAAAAAGTTATAAAACTTATAATTCCTAGCGTATATACATATATTATTAATATATATATTATTGCGCCAATATATATTTAAGCTACTGATTAAAATACTTTATGAGATTACATCAAAAACATACAATTATACGATAACTTATAACAAAGAAGATTTTTAGCTTTTTTCAGTCGTGTCATTTTTAAAATGCTTTAACCGATGCTGTTTCATTGCTGTTGGCTGCCGAAAGCCTTTTCCACAAACATCGCAGAGGTATGGTTTCTCACCAGAATGCCGGTAACTGTGGAAGCGCAAAGATTTTTGCGTTTGGAACGATTTGTCGCACAGTTTGCAGGGAAACAGCTTCTCTTTGAGATGCGATGAACGCTCGTGATTTAACAAATCTTGATACCACATAAAACTTTTATCGCATTGACCACACGGTATTCTGCCATCGGTAGAATGTGTGCGCAAATGCTCGACCAGCCAACTTTTTACCGGAAACCGTTTACTACAAATTCCACAAACACGCGACATGTCTTTCTTAATGTGAAAACACATATGTTTTTTCAGCGACAAATTCGTTAAAAACGCCTTGGGGCATAAGGTGCACTTGAATTGAGCATCTGCACTCACCACTGCCTGATGCTTATGTTTTACATGTTCTTGCAGACTACGGATATACCTATACGACTTGTCACAATGCCCGCAAGAAAATGGCATTTTTGTTATATCGTGAGCCTGACGTACATGAGATTCCAATTCGGAATTGAACGCGTAGCTTTGCTCACAATGTGAACATTTGTATTTGTCTTTTTTGTCTACTTGAGACATTTCTTTCTTTAAGTCGTCCTCTTTTTCCACACTTTGCTTCCCACTACATTCGGATACCGATGGCGGCGACGGCTTACCACTACACTCGGATACTAATGGTTCGAATGGAACTACGGCATCATCTTTTAATTCTACATCCGCCAAGGTAGCCACTGATGTTTCGAAAAATACCTCTTCGTTTTCCATAAGCGCATCCTTAAATACAAATTTTTCATAATTTTCATATTTCAATTGCCTAATAAATTTTTACCTGTAATTTATAATCCCATACTGATAGACCCACCGGATCAGTTTTTTGCTGCTCATTTTCCTCTTCCTCATAATTTAATTCTACTTTAATGATGCCACTACTACAATTAAGTACTGTGCGTAATTTTTCTGCGCTCTGTTGTGCCCGTTTACGAAATGCAACAAAGTTCTGAAGCTTATTATAGCAACCAAGGCAAACATTTTCTGGAAAATTATGAATGGCCAAATTTGGTGCTTCACTCTTATAGGGGCCATCCACATAAGTACAAACGAGATGCTGTAATTCTGGATCGCTGCAGATGTTGAAGTGCATGTCCTTATTATCCGGTGTCTCATCTGTATTGCATGCACTAGAAGCCATCTCTGTGCAACCATTTAGTCTTTTTAAGCAAGTACGACAGTGATCCTTTGCATTCTCCTTTGTTAACAACGACATTTCAACTTATTTAAGTTAAGGAATTTTTAATGCCACCGAAAATAATTTACAATTGATTGCACGAAATAAAACACAAACTTGTCCTTCTCACAACGTTGCCATATGGTGTAAAAATTAATTTTAACCCTTAAAATTTATAAGAGACTTGAGGAGACCAACTTAAACTGGGAAAAAGATATGCGCAATTCTTAATAAAGGCCTTTTCATTGTTATAGGTGTGTATAAATATAATTTATCCAAAGTTATTCAGAATGTGGAAAAAATTCTTTGAGCTGCGTTTATACATCTGTGCCCTCTATATTTTATGTTAAGAAACAGGTGACAGGTGTAAGCCACTGTTAAAACATATTTGTCCTAACGAATTTCTTGTCGGCACTATCTTTCGTAGTTTAGCCACCCAATTTTCGTTTTATCGTGTTCGAATTTAGCGATCTGATTTGCGTGTTGCTATTTTGAAAATCAGATGTTAAGACATCGACATGAGAAAATCGGAAAAGATCAAAATAGAATAAGCCACATTTAGTAGAATGTATAGATGAGGGACTATTTTATATAACTAAATCTGTTTTTACATTCCATACGTTTAAATTTAATTTGATAAATGAAATAAAACAACTTCTGACACCTTTGAAAAAATAAATGTCTAAATAAAACACAAATAGGTCAAGAAAAAAAACTAACCTAGCCACATGCATGCTAATATAGCCAGAAACAATTCCCATATATATCAAGGCGCATTCATTAAAGACTGTGGCACTAGACCAACAACAATGTTCTGTACGTTTGATTGTCAAAACAAAGTATTGGGAAACTAGAAAACAAATAATGAATTCGCCTTGTTTCATTCTGAGCTGACAGTCACATGGACACGGCAAAAGAAAAAAAAAAAACAACTTAGCTGATTTACCAACCTTAACTTTAATAGATTCGTCTTGGATGCTATATTTTTGAAAACCTACAAAACATGAAAATGTCACAAAAATAAAAATGTCTAGATTTATTTTCGAAAATAAAACTTAGTCATATATTTCTTGATAATTCGTATTCTTAAATGTTATAAAATCATGTTTATTATAAAAGGAAAATCTTATAGCTATAAAGAATTGTTTTGAAATAAAATCAAATTAAGACGTATAAATGCAAATGTGCTGATCACTTTCATTTTCACATTGTCGGCAACTGAAATTGAAATCAAAATAAAAACCGAAATGAAAATGTGAAAATTAATATCGACCCATTGAAAGCAAAGTAATAATTAGTTTTTGTTTAATTTTTGCAAAATATATTCAACTCAATTCTAGTAATACATAAACATACATATATTTATATGTATATAAGTAAAATATTGGGGTATATGTCAATAATTAGTGAGAAGGGGAAAGTATTGGCACACATGACGTTAAATTGAATTCTCTAAGGATTAATTGAGCATCTTTCTTAATCTTATTGAACACATTTCCGCGACCAAGGAAAACATTAACCTTTTCTTTTCAGATAATACAAGGGGTTTTACATATACACGTTTGCTTAGTTAAAGTAACTTCTAATAATTTTAAAATGAAATATAATCCTTTGCTTTTAATGTTGTATTATGCAATAGTCCAGAGGTATTTGTTTAAAAAATTTAGTTTAAAATAAAGGTTGGAGTTCAAGATCCCGTTCAAGTGTACAATTGTAAATTACCTTAGATCTGTAATTAATCCTTTACATGACTCCTTTTCTGAATATTTTCATGACAAATGCGAACAAAATGATCGATTTCGAATCGGATATTTTAATAAGCTCTGGATTTGCCCAATTTTTTTATTTTCACAACTAAAAAATATTTATTAGCTAAATGCCTATTAAACTCTTTCGCGTGATAAATTGAATCCACATTTCGACTAACTTTTTGATTATTCTGAAAGCATTTAAAGAAGTGTTACTATTAATTCTTCTGGATGTTAATGCATTATTAAATGTTGAGAACATAGATTTATTTTTCATATGAGAGTTCATACTTAATCCATTTCCCTAGAGTCATTTGTATTACTTATGAATATTGAAATGTATATTTTCTCCATGAATGGATGAATGAGGTGGAGTACCATTTTCTTAAACGACCTTCGTATGTAGATGGATAAATTGTGTTAGTGTGACTCGGGTTTCCGCTCCGGTTTTAGACGTAAAAATATGAGTAAATATGACACAGGACCTTAACAATAAGACCCAATTAGTGTAATTGAGTACGAATCGTGTATAGGGTCAGGGGCAGAAATTGGTTTCCAATATTGCCAATTGTAGCTGACTGCAAAAAAAAAAAAAGAAAAATATCATATAAAACATGGCGTGCCTTCAAGCTGCTAGACTCAATTATTTATACTTACGGACGAAAGATTGTGGTAAACGTAATGACAATGTTCGGCAACGATGTCGACATTCACTTGTTGGACGCAGAAAAATATAACGAGTTCCAAGCGCTTGCTGCACGTATACATTTGCACATTCGGTGTCGGGCAAGGTGTACGCGGGAGCTTGAGCTGTATCGATGGCCATGTACCGCTCCAGCGCTATGCCGGTACGGGTCAGACGCAAGGTTGGACTTGCAAACAGTTTACGCAATAGGCGTGCCGGCAACATGCGATTACAGCGCCACATGTTATGCGTCTCTAAGTTATGCATGGACTCCTCTTTATGTTGTGAGTGATTGAATTTGGTGAAGAGCTCCTCAAGGTTGGTCACATCACGATTAGTCGATTGCACGCGATAAGCGTCACGCAGGAAGATCTCATGATTGTTGACATAAACATTATAGAAATCCTCGAGCTGAATTGGTTCTTGTTTTATCTACATAAGGAATTGTATGTATAGTTAGTTATTGTTGTTGGAACATCATAAAAATTCCCCCAAAAAATGCTGAGGTCACAGTCCTCGGGCCTTGACAGTTTGGATCGTTCCGGTAACGTAAAACCGACTGTCATGGGTACGAAGAATGCAGTTGTATACATCTACTCACCTTAAATACAAAAGGCACAAACTCATTTGACATATCGGCTGTACTGTCCTTTTTACTGCGCTCATTTTGAGAATTGTTAGAGTCCTCATAATGTACTGCTGTCTCCGCTGTTAAATCAAGTACACTTTCTACATTGGAACAAGGATCACAATTGAGTGCATTTACACCTTGGAAGAAAGGATTTTGCATGAGGCACGACTCGTCGTACAATTCTGTAAGTCGTGGAAAACGTTGCAACAATGGCAGTGTAATGCGACGCCACATTCGCATGCTGGGATAAACAAATGAATGAACACTCTGTTCTCCTGGTGCTGACAATGATGCTTCGGTGTATGGTGAGTCATTCCGATGGCGATAAGCAAATACGCACAGTGAAACTAGCATAAGATAAAACAGCCAATAAAGAATTTGGCGACGGCGATCAAGGATCTGACTGAGCAGCTCTAATTTAAGAAATGCTAAAGACGATGGTGTTGAGTAGTTTCTTATATCCAAATCGCGATCCGTTTCCAGTGAGCTTTGTTGTTGAAAATACTGCCACAACACGTAATTATCGAAATAAAAGGGTCGTATTTGGAATGAGTTTTCAGATAAATTACGAAAGTGGCGAAGCGCATTCACATATTTTTGCAGCACTATATGGCGTGTAAGCACAGCGGGAACGCCATTAGCAAAATTAAATTCGTCCATATTACAGCAAACTACAATTTCAATAGTTTCTTTTTCCACTTTCCATGCTTTTTTTAATCGTAAAAAGAATTTTCGTGGTTTCCCTTTGTATGAAATAAATTACGAATATACTTCGCTTTGTGTTCGTTTAAGTTTTTTCAATTTTGTTTTGACATCGGAAAACTTTTACGCTTTGTAGTGCTTTTCTTCCTATTCACAACAAAATGAACGTTATTCACAATGGATTTATGTGAAAATAATAAGAAAATTTTATTGTTTTCATAAAGGTGCAAATAGATTGATGCATACGTCCCACTTAGGATCCCACCAAACCCAAATAATTTATTTCTTTTTTAATTTCTATTACCGGTGCAGTCATTGTTTTTTCATAGCTTTTGTTATATGAACCCGTATTATAAAGACTGAAAGGTAAATTTGTAGCTAACGTGAATTTGTTGTTGTAAAAAAATAAAGAAATAGGTTCGCTGACTCCCACATGGAACACCACAATTAAACTTTCCAAAGTTTGGATCAGTTGTTATAGCAAGTCGAATTATTTCATTAAACTGAATTAAATATTTAGTTTCGCGGCTTCAACAAGTATGTATTTTAGCCCAGACTTCACAAACAATTTTTTAGGGGAGTTGTTGGAAACGCGCGTATTGACCTACATATAGACGTGTGATGAGGAGGTGCCAGCAACTTCAGTCTACTTATAGCGTGATCTTCGTAGATTTCCAATCCGTAACGTATTGTCTTATACTTAATTATGCCTAGTTTGGCGCCTATTCTAACTTTTATGTACGAATAGTCCTGTCCAAAAAATGCTTAGAGTTTAGTATTATAACTTAAATTTATTTGTACAATATATTATTACATTTGAGAAAATTAATATTAAACTATTACAATTCTATATATGTAGACATGCAATAATTTCAATTAACTAGGGGATATTAAAGGGACTGAAACCACCAGGAAGTTACATGTGAAAGGATTTGTATCAAGGTTCTCAATACGGCTGTCTGTGGAATTTTAACCAGTTAGCCGAATTGGTTTTGTATTTTAGCTTTGGTTTAGAAACGGTGAGTGGGCGGTTTAAATGGATTTTAGTTAGGACGGAGAAGTGGTCGCTTCCATGCAAATTACAATACTTAAGCTCTATGATAGGTTCCCTACCCCTTCTCTACCCACAAATCTTTTACCCATACTGTCCTCATCCTATGTTCAACTTCATTATCCATTTGGTATCAATTTGGTAGATAATGAAGTTGAACATAGGCTAAGGTCGGTATGGGTAAACGTTGTGTGGGTGGAAAAGTGGTAGGTAATCTATCATAAAGCTTAAGTATTGGAGGTAAGAAACGAGTATTCCAAGTTATTTATCATTGCTAAGGTTGTTTCTTTAGCACCGTAGTGGTTGTTTGCCGCTTATGGTATTTACTGGAATAAGCTTAGGCAGCCAGTTTACAACCTTTAAAACAAACTTTTAAGGGAAATTTTGTGCAAATATTATTTTCAATCAAAATAATGGGAACTGTTTTCTTGTAAATTGGTGTCAACAACATCTACATTGTCCGTTGCACTATTAAGAACTCGAATATCTTCAAACTGTATATCAGTATTTAGTTTATTGCTTAGATATATTTGTAATAATTCGCCTTAACTACAGTGCAAGCTTTAAATATTACATCAATCAATTGCATTTGGGTACTTTGTCACTAAATTTTTTACATGCCTGATGAATCCGATAGTTTTACTCGATGACTCTTAGTATATGTTTTTGCACTTGTACGGCAACGTTGGCTATTGTAAATGTGAGGCAATGTCCAAATAAATGTCAAAACGCAGATTACTACCAGAGACGTTCTGCGCGTACCTAGAAAAAGAAAACGTTGAGTATTATTTTACTTTTTGTTTCTAATTAAATTAATAAAAAATAAGAATCGAATCGTTTTCAAGCTAAATTTGTGAGATAAAGTGATTGGTAAGTTCAGCGCTTCTCAAAAAGAAAATATTAAAGTTGCAGAAGAAAAACCGTATGGAAACGAGCGAGTGAGTGGAACGAATGTGTCTGTCGGTCCATGCCGAGGGGAAGTCGGAAGGCTTTGCAAATTTCACTACATTTGAGAAAAAGTGAAGTGAAATTGTGTAAAAAAAGTATTGATGCGCAAAATGAAGTGTATAGAAAATATAAGTAGTGTAAAATAAGAGTGGCATTGAATAGTCTCCTGGGATATATTAAAATGTGGCGGCTAACAAATAAGTTTGAGATTATTTCAATAATATAGTGATATTTTGACTGGTAAAGTGCGATGTGAGTTAAGAAACAAGGGAGACAGTAAAAGTGATGTTTGATGCGCATAAAGCAGTCGAAATTGAAGCGCAGCAAAGACGAAATAGTGTAAAAATGTTATCGAAAAATGTTAATGTGGATGGCGTTATGCTACGCAACGCCCGCGCCGCCGCAGACGCTGTCTACGCTGCCTCATGTCATCATAAATGTAGTGAAGCTCAGCGACATTGACTGCTTTAAAAAGTTCTAAGTGATTAAGGAAACAATAAAATACAATTTGGGGTGTACTTTGAAGGTGTTTATATTATTCGTTCATTGACAAAAAAAACGTGTGTCCACAAATGTATGAAATATACGATGTGTAAAGTAGCGTGGAAAACGCATGCACTGCCGGTGTAGCGTTATGTGTACATAGTGACGACGGTCGGCTTCGCGCCGTATAACACGCATACGTTGACGTCGGCGGCGTTGTCATGCGAATGGAAACAAAAGAAATCAATGGCAAGAGTTTGTTCGTAGTGTGAGTAAGCGAGTGCGCTCTATTTTATTTGTTTGCCGGACACGGAGAGTGAGAACTCGGTGACTGAAATTGAGCATTGCCATCGCTCACATTTCACTTTGAACTATGCTGTTTATAATTATGATAATCGTAAAGAAAACATTACACGAATAAGTGCGTGTTTATCGACAAGTTACAATATCAATGGATATATAATACGGGGGTTTCTTTTGTAAATTAAGTGTTTGAAGCTACTGCATACCTTTATGTTTGGAAGACATATTTGTTGAGGAAGAGGCTCCTGGTGGAAATAAATACGAACATTTTGTCAAAAAAAAGTATGGAAAAAGAGGTTTGGTCAGGAGATTGTTTTGAAAATTATCAAAAGTGTAGATATACCTATTACATATACAAATATTTTAGCATTATAAAAAGAATGCAAAAATATAAATGCTTGATTTTAAACCGTACCGGTACTGTAACGGTCAGTGATGTATATTTGAACAAAGTGATAATATAAAATAATAAATAATGTTAACATTTTGCTTTGACTGAGAAAAGTAGAAGGTAACCACCAACTAAATTCCCCCTTTGCTTTCCGTGTTTGTCCTCGAACTTCAGGTTATGTATATATGTGTGTATATGCATAACATTCCACTTCTGGCTCTTACTATGTTTCTAATTCATAGTATTGCCGCTATTCAAGTAATACGCTCGCTCTTTTAACACATGAGCAGCTTTTACGTTACAACCCTTTACGCTTATCAGTGCTTTGTAATAATTACGGGCAAAAATATACACCAAGGCATTTCTATTCTGGTAAAGCATTTTCCTGCTAAATCAACTCTGCACAAAGTGCAAGACGTTATTATATCTGGACCTTAGGCCTAATATTATATCGTGATTTGGATCATATTAGATTTATACATTTTACGCTTCTTCGTTACGTAGCTATTTGCCAGTTTCTCCTGCAGACCGAGTCCCAATATTAACAGTACTGTGGACTGTGAAGACGTTATGCAGCCTCGAGCTTCACTATTGCAGGCAATTGGCGGCATGATGCAAGTGAAATGGTGCACTGGGCGCTTGCTATATTACCACACGACTTTCTTTCGGCTTCTTTACGGTTGCGCTCTCGTTTTTATCGTACTATATCGTTTTGCCCATTACTGAATGAATAGATTGCAGAAGTGTAGTGGTTGCTGCAGTAAGTTGTCCAATGTGAAACTGCATTCCGCTCTCCTACAGCTACATCTCCACACATTGTTGCATTACAAAAAATGTGTAGATACTCGGCAATGGATAATATACAACCAATACGTGAGATGAAACCAATGGGCAAACGAAAATAGCGGAAACGATTCGATTGAACGGCATGTGATATTTTTTTGATGGTTCAAAAGCAATATTTTCTTCTCTATATTGTGGCGACATAAACAAAGCGTAAAACTTCTTTACAATAGGGAAGCTAAACCATAGGTGTAGTGAGTTATTGAAATTCGAAAAATCATTAATTGTCAGCTAAAAATGCAGATTTCGAAGCCAAGACGACTCGAAGTGCATCGTAGAATATCCTTGAATATATGAGAAATTATGTGGAATAGAAGTGAAAGTACATAATTGTGAAAATGAAAAGATAAATGTGAATTAATTGATTTAAATGTAAAAGCAACATTTTCCGGCATGCTCCGAATATCTCTCAAATGACACGCCTCTGTTGTCTATTACAGTTTCATGGCTCCATTTTATGTATGGGCCACAGTGTATGCTTACTACAATTATACGTGTATCGAAATAATAAATATGCACAAACGAAACAACTGACCAGTTGAATGAAAAAAAGTGTATGAAATAAATCGACTCTTCTAAAATTGTTTATTACGAATTATTATTATATACAAATATGTATGCCTAAACACATTAACACTAGAAACGTCTGTAGTGGAGTACAAACGTCAATTTCTTAATATTTGTGGATACATCGTTCTAAATACATAGATGCAGTTATGGCTTCAAGTTGGAGATATCCAAATAGAACCAAGTATCGTGCGAAAGGTAAGGAAAAAATCACTTTTAATTGTTGCTAGACATGTGACTACACATATATTTATAAGTAAATATTTATATTTGCATATGTACATAGAAAAGCCTAACATATTTTATGATTCTTAATTATTGAAACAATCTCGAAAAATCCCATACGAACAACAAACATATTTGTGATGTTGTGACATATATTTTAATAATATTATTTCACAAATCTACGAACTGTAATTTTTACAACTTCAACATTTTTTAAAGGCCCACTTGAAATTAACCTAAAATACTTCACTAGTTTTGCATATTTGAATGCCACTTGTATATAACTCCATCCTTCGTACTAAATATTAGTGCAATATATGACCGTTCTATATAAGGCCTGTTCTATTCGCCATTTTCCCGCTCGCTATCTCTATGCTCGATTAACTTGAAAGCAACAACAAAGTTAACGAGTCAGATTTGCCGCTGGCGATTATGGCTATAGCTCATTAGGCCGCACTGCCTTACCAGCACATGTAATTTGGGCAACTCTCTTCCCGCGTTGCCGACATACTTATGTATGTTAATTTGCTTCATCTATTCGCCACTTCCTAAGTCTTGGCGAAAAAAAGAGGCCTATAGTACTACTGGCAGGTTATGAAATCCGTTGTTACTATTACTCCCAATACATTTTTGAGGAACGCTCCTGAAGTGGCAGTACTAATATATGTTACATCCATGGTGAAACGATTTTTAGAGGTGTTCTACCTAGCAGACCGTTGTTCGGCTGTGAGCGAAGTTGACAGATATGCCGACGTCAATCGTTTTGTGTGTCAAGCTAAATTTTGCGAAACACAAAACGAATGACGTAGAATCCAAAGTTCCCCTAAAAAAAAATTTTTTTTTCACCATACCTCACAAGCAAACCTGGTACCTATCATCTTGGTGTAACATCCATATATACATATGTGTGTACGTATTTATATATTTATTTATTTATTAATCAACAAACACGATGCTTACAGACAATATGACTAATAAATAACTTCTTAAAAGTAATCTCAGAGTAAGAAAAATCAAAGTCCACGGAAGAAGAACTAGCATTACATCGAGCCAGCCTACTCCTAAAAGGAGCATTCATTCCAACGAAAAATAGAATGAATTGAGGGAACATTAGAATGAATTTTCATCAGCAGAAAATCTATTGAGCTCGCACAAATATCAAAGACAAAAAAAACAACGACAACAAAGCGATAGGACGAAATGGGATAAACGAATTTCATCGAGCGCACAAAAGCTCTCTGAACAGACTCAAATATATTAATATAGACTGCATGAAACGGTCTCCAAACGAATACTGCGCTTTCTAATCTCGACCGAACTAAGGACGACTGCAACAGTTTGAGAGCATAGGGATCAGAAAACGAAAAACTATTTCTTCGAATGAAGGCTAACATTGTGAATATTTTAGAAATAATATAGTTTATGTGAGTGGGGAAGTTGACCGTCTGGAGTCAAAATGAACACCCAGGTTTTTTAATTCACTAATTGACTTTAGTGGCGAGTTTGAGATGTAGTAAGATGTTGCAACAATATTGAAAACTTTCGCTTACGAAGTTTAGTGACATTTACTAATGTCAAAGAACAAACGGTTACGCCAACACACCAACTCTGTATAAGTTATTCAACTCATGCTGGAGAGTCGATGAATCTTCTGGATATTTAACTTCATAATAGATTTTCTGATTATCCGCGTATAGAAGAAAAGTACACACGGAAAAACAGTAGGAAATATAGTTAATGAAGAGAATAAATGTAATAGTAATGGACCTGAGACACTACCTTATTGGACAATAGAGGAAACAATAAAAGAAAAAGACGATACATTATCGAGTCGAACGATACAGTGGCTATCATTAAGATAGGAAATTAACCACCTGAGAAGCTGAGAGTCAAAGCCAAAACCCTTAAGTTTAGCTGCTAATATTAGATGAGATACCCTACCAAAAGAATTATAAAAATCTCTATAGATTTCAGCCATTTTAAACCCCATTTCAAAGGTAACCAAGCAATCCTCCGTAAAGTCAACTAAATTCGTTAACGCAGATCTGCCCGGTACAAACTCATGATAGTTTGGGACAACAAATATTTGAGCTGGCGCTTACAACCTTTGTTGGTATTTTTCGCCGAGCTCTCCTCCAATTTGTGGTGTGTTTCTTGATGTTGTTCCATAAATGGAGGTACATACTTTTGGGCCATCTCCAAATGGCAGATGAGTTTTTTTGAGAAGCTTTTTAATGGCAGAAATACACTCGAAGTTTTCGTATTGCCTGCTGAGGGGCCACCGCTATTAGAAACCGACCGTTTTAACTATGACGTACGCCTTGGATGTACATATATAAATCCAACTTGCTCCAGGAAAGTTGGCCGGACTGTAGAGAGAATGCTGAAATACATGTTAATGTTGTTGTAACATCATAAACATTCCCAATAAATGTTTAGAGAATGATGCTGGAGTGACAGCCCTTGGATATAAATCTGTGTTGTTCCGATAACGTAGAATCGATTGTCGTAGGAAACATCTGTTATATGACTTCAAAAACTCCACAGAAAATATTCTTACATTTCGCATTGCGTAATTTACGTTTTTTGGATCCTATTTCTATGAAGCGCGATGTATGTCTATTACAATAATTAACTTAAAATCATTGCAGAATAGGAGAATAATCTTTTTTTCGTCTTTCATTTTCGATTTTATCCGTGGTGCTGTTGACTGTCCGGTGCTTCTTAAAAGGATTTTCTTTAATATTCCGACCAACGCTCTTCGTAGCTCGCAGTTTTTCTATGCTGTTCTCTCAAAATATCTCGCCTCGAAATTCTCCTATTACTATTTGAGCTTAATAAAATTTCTAAATTTGTTGAGATAGATTTTTAATTTTCAAAAGTTCGCCAATGGAAATTCTTGAATATTTATTATTGTAAGGCTATGTTACCTATATATGTCATTAACTAAGAAACGGACGTCTTAACGCTAAGAAAGAAGGCTTTATTTGAACTGTGAATATAGGACACAAAGAATGTTGGAAGCAAGGCGATTCTATAAAAGGTGGTGTTGGTAAATCAGCTGGTTGGTTTTTTCTTTCGCCGTGTCCGTGTGGCTGTCAGCTCAGAATGAAACAAGGCGAAATCATTATTTGTTTTCTAGTTTCTCAATACTTTGCTTTGACAATCAAACCTACAGAACATTGTTGTTGGCCTAGTGCCGCCACCTTTAATGAATGCGCCTTGGTTGGATGATACAAATGTAAATGGGTTGCCATACTTCTTACAATTATAAATACAATAGTTTAGTTGTACTTTCTTGTTTTGTTAATGCCTATTACCCTTAAAATATGCCCACTTAGCATGAAAGAAATGATTATATTCATTGGCTTAATAAATAAATAAAAAAATGGGGGTTTTTTTATAAAGAAACTTGCATATGCGGGAAGACAAAAAAACAAATTTTTTTTTCGTCAGAAAGGAAAAATTTATCACTTTGAGAATCCTAGATGAGTACATCTCGATGAACCAGGTCCGTCGAAGTCAAAGCATTATACGTTGACAACAACAACAACACCGTATTCATTACGACTAAGTTAGCACAACCAAGGGGTTTTGGGGTTAAAAAAAATTGCTGAAAACAAGCGAAGAGTCAAAATCAAATTTTTTTAATGCGACTAAATGTATTTATCTGTTCCATTGTGATTTGGATTTAATTTGTTTTCATTTAAAATACTTTTTTGTTATATTACTATTTTTTTTTTGTGGATACCAGATACCAAACGGAAAGGAATTCGTCGATTTATGTGATGGGTTTATTCATATTTACTAAGTGAATTAAGAATTATGCATAGCTAAACATGGAGCTCCATCGATCTCTAAAAGAAATATGCAGTGAATAAGTCAATTGGAGAGTGCAAAAGAGTCCATTGGTATGCTTTAGTCCACTCAATATCTGCATCTGTTATAGGAACAAATTAGTGTTCAATGGACTACTTCAGAACTATGTGAGGTGTTGGCTGCTTGTAGACACGTGTTTTGGTATTTTGGGCTATTCAATTCAATTTATCCTATAGTAAAATTTTCCATTATTGAATTTTGAATGCTTTAGTTTCAAACCCGTCCAAGTGCATTGTAATTGAGTATTTTTAGCGCCACTTGTACAATGGGACACCGCTCGTTGTTTTTCATTCTTATTGTTTACTGTTCAAAAAAATCTGAAACCAGCGTACAATCCGAGACCACAACAATGTACGGAAGTTAGTTTCTACAAATGTATCTATATACATTAGGGTGTATCACTTTCTAAACAAAAAACAAAACAGAAATTCGGTTAACGAAGTAAAATTTATTGTATTTTAAGATTTCCATCAAAATATTTCGGAAAAATATTAAGATTTACCTATCTCCAAAAATCTCATCATTTTAATTACGTTGATAAATTTTTTAAACATTTTTATGCCTCAACTGTTCTACCATCTGAGGTAATCTTTAGATAAAATATGTTTGGAAACTTGTTTTATTTATAAACAACTCATTTTTCGAAGGTATTTCATGATGATTTTGGTGAAATATTTAGGTAAAAGTCTTAAAACATAACAAATTCTATGATTCCGGTGGAAAAATTAAATTCGCTTTGTCTCAATTGCATGTTTCTTTCTAAAACAGAAAAAAAGAAGCATTTGTTATTCGGTCTTAATGTATGGTTGTGAATTCTGGCCAACATCAGTGGATAATGTTTCTAAATTGCAAACGTTTGTAAATTGATGTTTCCGCCTAATAATGCGCGCTTGCTGACTTGCACGGAAGGTGCAATCAATTTACAACTGACGTCGAAATCCGTAAGAGGAAGTAGACGTGGATTGGACGCACCCTCAGAAAACCAGTCGAAGAAATACCAACGATTGCTTTGGAGTGGAACCCACGCGGGTATAGACGCAGGGGTAGACCAAGGGGATCCAGGCGACGTAGCCTGCATGACGGAATAACCCGCAATGTTCTTATCTGGACTCAATTGAGGCAACATACAAATGAGAGAAATAAGTGGAAATCACTAATTTTGGCAATATGCGCAATATAAGCAAACTATAATTCGTTATATGGAAAGTGCACATTACCGCCAGAAAAAAAATGTAAAAATTGTAAAAATCATGGATTTTTTGGGTCACTTCAAGCTTCCTACTTACTGACAGCTTACTATCATAATTTTTTGACAGATCACGCGTGACTACTGTCAAACTAAATACATTTTTTTCAGTATTCATTGACATTTCATCTTGGAAAGACTTACGCTCTCAACAACGTTTAAATCGTACAACTCTACAAGGTCAAGTCCAAAATAAACAAGACTGGCGTCATAAAAATGTGATGGCACCATCTTTTTTAATGAGTTAGTGCGTTGGAAGTTACATCCCTAGCTGACTTCCAGTGAAAGCTTGGTGACATTCGGTTCAGTGGAAGCGAAGTTATTGCGTCTAAAGTGTCGATATGTTTGTGTCATCGGTACAAACATAAGTTTCGAACAAAGAGCTAATATCAAATTTTGTTTTAAAATCGGTAAAATGTTTACCGAAACATTTGAATTGATGAAAAAAATGTATGGCGATGATTGTCCATCTCGCGCCAGAGTTCATGAGAGGTTTACACGTTTCTGAGATGTTGTGAGGACATATGTAAATGACAATGACGAAATCATTGTGAAATTTATAGAATCGGGGTTGAATATCTCCAAAATATCGATTTATCACATTTTAACTGATCTTTAGGCTTACGAAAGATCTGTGCACGTTCCATTCAGCACAAGTTACCTGAGGACCAAAAATTGCTCAGAATTCAACATTCGAAAGAACTCATAAAGAGGCGAGAAAAGACCAGAACTTCCTTTACAACATGAACCTGAAACTAAGCGTGAAAGTGACGAATGGAAGGCCCCAGACGAGCCACCACCTAAAAAATCGCGTTCGGAGAAGTCAAAAATCAAGTCTATGCTCATTTGCTTTTACTATTCCAATGGAATTAATCCACTTTTGTGACTGATTTTTTGACTAGAAATTGCATGAAAGGAAAACGTTTTGCGTCCGTAGTGGCCATCTAAAAGGCTTGCACCGACATTCTGAAGGACATTCCAGTCAATGACCTGAAACACACTGTCGAAAAGCTTTTAGAACGCGCAAAACAGTGCATCGAGGCCAGAGGGGACTATTTTGAATAAATAAGAAGTTATCAGAACAAAGTTCCTGTCGTTTCCATTTTAGCTCAGTCTTGTTTATTTTGGACTTCACCTTGTATATATAGTAGGAGAATGAGTTATATTTTGGGAGAATGAGTTATATTTCCCTAGAAAAATTATTAAAATTAAATAAACAAATAAAATGTCAAAACTTGACAATAAGTTTTGTTTTGCAGTTATTTAACGCGCTATTTATGTTTCTATCCGCAATACATTAAGTAAGTCTGCCTTGCCTTGGTCAATTGTACATAGTCTGTAAAGTTCTGTAAAAGGTATGCGATTGATTGTGGTGGTGGGGGTGATTGGTATTAGAAAACTCTCTCCAATCATTTTGTGTCTCATTTCCACTCTGGTCATCGAACCCTCCACCAACCGTTTGGTAGTCATTTACAAACCTACACCGCGTAGGTTCCGAAATATATAAACAAATATGAAAATAAGAACCTCCCTAAGACATATACACACATACATGCAAACATTTTTTTACTTAAAGTCATACATACATACATATGTATCATATTTCTGTTGTTTTGTAAATAACGCCATAGTGTATTGCATTGCATTGATGCACAGTTACACGTGCGCCACACCATCTGACGAGTCAGCTAATAGCCCACAAGAATAATACCTTAAATAATTGACTGCGCAATTGATGCAATTTCTTACAACGTAAATAAGAGCAGACTTTTATATACACATACGTACATACATACATACAGATATTAATGTGGATGTCGGCAGGTGGGAATCATATCAGAAATAAAATAAGAAGTGCTAAACAGAATTCCATTAAGCTTGTTGTTGTGCCAAAATGCAGTTTGTATGCTTTTGGACATCCTTATGTAGAACATCCAAATCATGCGTGTAAGCATTCCATGGAGAAAATGCTCAAACGCGTGATATCTCTTATACTACGAGCTCCAATGCTATGTTAAGGTAAAATTGAGTGCGCTACAAAAATGTATATGCGAAAAAATTGAATTAACAATTAAATTTTACAAACCCGAAAAAATTTAAAAAATCTCGTATAACATATTTTGAACATTTGATGGTGTACTGTAAAATTGTTGTAAATTTTTAAAAAGCTTGGGACTTTTATTTACTCTGTTTTTCTGAACTATCTTCTTTTACAAGGTAGCACAAAATTAATCATCAATTTTGTTTTTGAATAACTTTTTTACTAACTCAAATTTTTAGTGATGGAAATCTTTATTTTGACCTTTACGTGCTTTCCACTCCGTTACTGTTTGTATACTGCAGCTGCCAGTTCACAAGTGTCAAATATGATTAACCCACAATGCCATTTACAAAAATTAAAAATCTTCCGATAGGGTGATTAATTTTGTAATGCCCTGTATCTTTACTACCTATGCTACCCAAGGATGAGAGATTTACAGGATTTGCTCTTTAATTGTGGTGAAAAAGAACATTGGGAGGGGAACTTTGGCTGCCACTTCACTTGGGCGACTCGGCAGCCGAATTCTGCACGATGATTTCACACATATTCCCACATTCGTCCAATCAGTCCTTGTTCAGGGGGCGACGAAGTGCCATTGGTTGATTTTTTTTTATATCACCAACACAAACTCAGTTTTTTTGTAAACACATCCCAAGGGACGTCAGCCCATCATCTGATTCTGAAAATCAACAGAGAATCAGGCAACTCATAACCCTCCATTCTTATAGATCATTGCAGATTGCGCAGTCATATGCACAGGATTGGGATATTGTCTAATGTGTCCTGTAGTTTTTACGACTGATGCCCGGAGGTTCGAGCACATCTACTTTTTGAATGCGACGCTATAGCGACGATGAGGTTGAGAACATCTCGGCCAGATGTAGTCATAAGAAAGGAATATAAACCTCGCTCTATCTTAAGTTTATTAAGCGAACTGGGTTTGGATGGGGTACTGTGATGAGATAGAGGGCACAAAAGACAATGAGACTGCTGCTAGAGTCACAGTTCTAAGCCGGATATAAATCCGTGTCGTTCCGGTAATGTAGAACCATGAATTGTTCGATACTCTTGCTCGTCGCATCCGAGTTCACCATAGAGGATTAGAAGAAGATATACCACAGTAAGGGATCACATAATGCAAGTGAAATGCTGTATTTTTGAGCTAAGTCTAAATACTCGTAAATTACGGCTTGCAAGTGGCTGTACGGGGAATACTGCTTGCCGTACGGGTAACGTAGAACCAACTATTGTAGGAACGCTTGCAGGTGCCTTGCCATCCTTGTAAAAATCAATATAATTTCTGAGCAGTTAGGCAGATTATAACGGCACTTCTTATGGCGACGGAAGAAAAACTATCTTACTCACTTGGTGGGGCGTTTGATTTTCCTGTCGTGCGCTCTGTGCATCCCAGTTTTAAACTTGTGCCATGAATTTGTACTGGCGAGCTAAAAGACTTAAACTTGAAGGCACTTAATAAAAGAAATATTGCAATTACAGTTTGCAAACGGCTTGATCCGTGTCAAGTATTACTTGAAGCATTATCTGCATATAGCGGCTCCACTCGATGGTAAATTGAGTCATGCCATGCAATAAAAATTACGGGTTGGTTGCTCTTCGAAAGGTGTTCGCGAATAAGCTGTTCATCTGAATATTAACGACATTTCTGCGTCCAATCTCATAGTTGAAGATGTAATACAAGGCGGCACAAAATTAATCACCCTATCAGACGATTTACACATTGCAAATGGTGTCGTATGTCAATCATATTTGACGCTTGTGAACTGGATAGCTGCAGTATATAAACAGCCAAACAATGCGGCGCGTGTAGGTCAAAATGAAGATTTCCTTCACTCAAAATCCTTTTTATTTACTTAATAAAAAAGTTATTCAAAATTAAAGTTGGATGATTGAAAAATTCAAATTAACCTAAAGTTAAAAAATTACAGTGACCATAAAAAATCCAAGCGAACTTTTGCAAATCCAGCTTGACTTTTACTTTAAATAAGTGATATTTTCAGAAAATACCAATAAAAACCGGACTCATTTTGGGACCTGTCGCGTAGTTTAATTTTAAGAGTTTTTTTTTATATTTTTGTTTTTCTTAAAACTATTAAATAGCGAATTTTTTGCGGGCGTTGCTTGCTATCGCTGTCATTGTTTCATCCTCTGCTACTCATACTGGAATTTTCATGTTAGCTCCGTCAAATACTACAACGCGGTACTCACGCACTTGGCAGCGCTGCTGACGTCCTGCTCAGCACACTAACTGCTCAGCTGTTTCTGTTGGTTGCTCTCGTCGTAGCCGTCGTAGCCGCCGTTGTCGAATGTTTTATAGGTAGTACATATGTCATGGAAATTTCACAATTCGCGAAATAGCATATTATTGTATAAACAGCGCTAAAGTTCATGCTCGTGCAAATGAAACGACGAACGAAACGCTAAAAACGCAAACAAAAATAAGTATAAAGCATAAAAAATCAGCAACCGTTTTGTGTTGGTTCATATTGCAATGAGGAATAAAAAAGTAAGATGAAATAAAAATTGTATGTAGTACTTATCTATGCAAAAACATACATATGCACGTACATACATACATATATACATATATACATACATATATACATACATATGTATATATATACTTGCGTTAGTATTGCTATTGAAAGTGCTATTTGTTTCAATGAAAGAAATTTTGACTTCTGGTTGGTTCCTTGCTCATGCTTTAACGCCTCGTTCACTCTTCAACTTAGCCAACCCCACCGCCCCTAAATAACTTAGGCCCGAATTCTCCCTTTGGGTCATTTGTGTTTCTTGCGTATTTCGAACGATCAACTTCGTTTACTTTGGCCTTCGACTGCTTTGGTTTTTTCGACAGTGGTGGTGTTGTGCGTGTAATGTCATTCTGGCAAAGTTTGCTTTTCCATATCATGTTGTATTGTTGTAATGGTGTTGACGTTGCCACTGTTGCTCTCCGTTCCATTGTTTGTATTGCTGAATCCAATATGTGGTTATTGTCATCGTTGTGGCTATTACTATTACTACTGTGTCCAAAAAATAAGGTGACATTGTATTTATTTTGAAAATTCTTTATTTATTCTTCCAAATCAATTTCATCCCCTTCAAAGTAATCCCCTCCCGACACAATGCACTTATGCCAACGTTTTTTCCAATTTTCGAAACACTGGTTGTAGTCACTTTCCGGGATGGCCTTCAGTTCCGTCTTCGTTGCGGCTTGAATCTCCTCTATCGTGTCAAAACGGTGTCCCCGGAGCGGTCTTTTGAGCCTGCTGAACAGCCAGAAGTCGCACGGTGCCAGATCAGGTGAATACGGTGGTTGCGGAACGATATGGGTTGAGTTTTTGATGAAATGATCACGAATTACGAGTCCAAAAAATTCAATGTTTTCGGTACCAGTCGAGATTTGACGCGCTTGAGGCCCAAAACATCCTTCAAAATGGTATTGACTGAGCCTTTCGATATGCCAACATCATCAGCAAGGTCTCTAATCGTTAATCGACGGTTTTTCAACACCAAATCTTTGATTTGTTGGACGTGAGCTTCGTCAGTTGAGGTTGATGGTCGCCCAGGACGCTCTTCGTCTTCGACACGTTCACGACCGGCTTGGAACTCACTATACCACTTGTAAACATTTTTTTTAGACATAGCCTCATCACCAAAGGCTTTCTGCACCATCCTCAACGTATCCGAAAATTGATTCCGCAAACAAAATTTAATGCAAATTCTTTGCTCAACAAATTTCGACATTGCAAAAAACGAGAAACTCACTTTTAGCAGCTCACAAAACGACGCGTATCTCAAACAGTAAATGAATATTTCACATGAAATTTGACATAGATGTCACTCACAGTACTACCAACCTAAAAAAAAAAAGAATTCTCCTAATCCTTCAAAGCGCGCAGTTTAAAATCAAATGTCACCTTATTTTTTGGACACAGTAGTACTCTGTTTTGTGCATTATAAATTGTTATCATCTCTCATCTTCAGTGCCTGTTGGCTGCTTTCGCCTGTCAATGTGTGCGCTTTTTAGCTTCAATATCGAAAATGAATAGGCAAACACCGGTAAAATGAAAGGAGTATGTATATTGAATGCCAATTCAACAACTCAACGTGAATTTGAGTGAGTCTTTCAAGTAATTTTTTTTGGACAATAGGGATTTTGTGGAATTTCGATAAAACAACTTATTGATCTTAACAGGTTCTGCTTCTCGATCAAACAGTTATAATTTTTTATACCAAATTGTATGCTACAGTTTGTAGTACATTTTTTATTGTTTCAAAAATCGCGACAATATTTTTTTCGTACTATTTTTTTAAGTATATTTTATTCTAAAATATTTCACAAAAAAAAAAAAATTATAAAAATGTTGAAAGCACCGAATGTATTTCACTTTTCACATTTCCAACATTGAATAAATCTAAGAATTATTAAATTATTTTGCAAAATTTTTTTACTAAGCTCAAGTCCACAAATAAACCTAGACTACTTGAGTTCGAGGGTAACCATAAAAAATAAAGTAGTAGGCGCCTTCGATTCGCCACTTCTCTGCTCGCTATCTCTGGGCTCTGCTCACTTGATGAAAAATTTGCATTTGAAAGCAACAACAAATTTATTGAGCAATATTCGGTTATTCGAGCAATATTATGATTATATCCAACAAAACTGGCATAACTCTCTATTTTATATGCTGCCAACTTAATTTCAAGAGAGTTTCATTAGACCGCGTTCATACAGGGAGACATTTGTTGCTTCAACATTTTGAATTCTCTTTTGGTTTTGCCCGTCGTGTTTAGTGTCAGTGTTTAGTCTACAGTCAACAACAGCATTGAGAATACCGAAAATACAAACGGTGTTGACAGCACAAGCATCACAAGCAACGAGCTGAAACAACAAATGTTTACCTGTATGAACGCGGTCTTACTAACACTCATTAAGTGCTTCCAAACAAATGTAATTTTATGCTGCTCTTTTCCAGCGCTACCTACCTATATTTATAACAGTTGCTAAGTCTATTCGATACTGGCTAACGCTTGGCGAATCGAAGAGGCCTAAAATAAAGTAAAAAACGTTAATTACTCACGATTATGGCTGAACGATCAATGGGACCATGATCATGAATATTAAGAAACTACTGACGCGCGGGAAATAAATTAATGACACGATTTTTAGAGTACTTCGCGTGGCCGACACTTTTATCGAAGCCTTTGAAATGTGGCCTGATGAGAATAGGCTGGATTGGCAAAGTATGCTAGGTAAGGTTGCTGTGGGGCACACTCAGGCTCATAGCCAGTTCTGATGCCGCTTGGGGAGCTTGTCCCTATATTTCCTAAATCCAGTGTGTGCTTTTCAAAAATTTTAAAATATCTCTGATTTCTACAGAACTGAGATCTTCCAACTCATTAAAAATTGTTTACCTAGTTTAGTAAACCTACGTCTGGATAGAGCAGGACAGTGGCACAGTAGGTGCGAGATTGTCTCTTCCTCCTCCTCATCTAGACAACTTCTTTAGAATTCATGTGTTTGCACACCCATCCTTTGGGCGTGCCTACTTATTAGGCAGTGCCCCGTTATGAATGAAATCAGTGTCCTAAGACTATGCTTATTTTGGCTTAGCAGAGATTCTGTGCGTTTAGCATTGAGAGTCGGCCACAGTTGTCGGGCGATTCTGCAGGTGGTTTCATTACTCCATCTTTTGTTCGCTTACGAGATCTTCTTGAGACTTTTTTGTGAGGAATTTTATCGCCGCTTGGCTATCAGTGAACATTTAGATATCATTTCCGGATATCGCATCGCACTGTATCAGTGTCGCAGCTTTCATTATTGCCATCAGTTCAGCCTGAAAGGCTTTACAGTAGTCGGGGAGCCTAAAACTAAAGGAGATCCCCAGTCTTACATCGTCCGTTCCCACTCTTCCCTTCAGGGTAGGAGGGTCGTAAACGCTGTAATGGCAAGTGTAGGCGAGAGTGCATAGTCCACTAGTGACCATTGTTATTGTCGATGGTGTGGTTGACATCACACCGGTTATAAGAACAGATGCTAGTCTTTCAACCTTTTTTTTATATTCACACCCTTTTCAAGGGCATTCTACCATACTACAGAATTGGCCTAACCACTGCTGTTCAGAGCCAATGTATCATTCTCGGTTCCTATCCCCATTTCTTCCCAATTAGCCTTCCGCAGGAGTACAACGCGCTCATAGCTTTGCGTGCTCTGTCTGCGACTGTGAGCCTCCAATTTAGCTTCCTATCCAGTACAAGTCCTAGGTATTTTGCCCTATCTGTTACTCTAAGTGGTTTCCCTCCTAGGAATATTCGTTTGAATGTTCGTAAATTTTCAGTTTTTGAACAATTTGAGCAGCGAAACTAAAATTGTCAATTTTATTTGTCAGCTTTTCTTTAATTTTCCAACGACATTGTAAAACTTAATAACAGTGCTCAGAAAAAAATCTAATTAATCGAAACAACCATCGCTCAGATTACTTGAAAAAGCTCGACATACGACATCGAATTCATGTTCGAAAAATTTCAAGTAATGAGCATCACACAGGTGTACGGGTACAGGTTGCTCAAAAGCCCATGCCGTAAATGAGCGAACTAAATTTAGAGCTCTAGTTGAAACTAATAAAAAACTCAGATCGAAGATTTGATGAAATCATGCTCGTAATAAGGGGCAGAAGCAATAGGGAAACAATTTATAAAAAAATTTAAACCATTTTAATCTTATTTAAAGTTACAATATTTGAAAATATTCCGTTCATGTTAATTTTTCTTCGCGGCATAAATTTTCCTGGGCCTGGCTTCATCGCTTTATCTCTTCCGAATGTGCATTTGATGAATTCCTTTAAAAGTTCCAGTCTTACTCCATTCTTTCTGTTTTTTATAACGAAATTTCTTGAGGGCCTGGTCGTTGACCATGCAGATCTCCACTTTTGTAATATTTTCGGAAACGTTTCGACGTCTTGAATACACTCTAATGATGCTTTACGGATATTATGACAGTTCACGTAATGTTTGATGAGTCCTAAGATCACAAGCCCCCTTTGATATGTCCCAAAGAGGAAAATATCAATTTTTTTTTTAATTTTTTCGAAAAATTTATCGCGAGAAAGAATCTTCAATTACGAAGATCTGCTGCTGCGGCAATGTGGAAATGTGTAAAAATGCGTAAAAATGCTCAAAACTAACACTCTGGTGTTAATGATTTTTGATATTTAATTTTTGATTTTGAAGTGAAATGCATTGCTGCCTCCCCTCATTGTGTGTTTGTGCATGGTGCACCGCATTCCACAATAATGTAAATAGTTTTTTTTCTAATAACGGTCGCCCCTTGTTAGCGATCAACATACCTCCGAGTACATTTCCGCTAAGAAAAATGTCTTCATAAAAACCGGCTGCCGTTCAAAGATGGCCTAAAATTGATTAATCACCACAGCGGTGTTGAATACTCATTTTTGTTTATGAATTTATAAAAGTCATTGTTCCAAATTTGAAATACTTTTGCTATTATTATAATATTCGGTTATCAAAACGATGACGTTATATGTAAATCCAAAAATATTTGCATAAATTAAAACACAAATAAGAAGTAGACGAAAAACAAACCGTGAGCATAGCTATGCATAAAACGGAACTAAACGGTGCGTCAGTATATAATACATTTGCATGTATGTATGTGTGCGCACATACAGTTGAGGATGCAAAAATAAATATACAAAAATCCGGCCAGGTAAAAAAAAAACTAATGAGCTGTTTTCCATTTGCCACTTTTCTGCTAGCGTAAGGAACAATTTATATGGGATAGCAATAATAAATTAAGCGAGCAGAAGCGACCTCAAGCAAATTTAGCAAGGTGGCACAAAATTAATCACTATCTGAAGATTTATAATTTTTGCAAATGGCGTCGTAGTCAATCATATTGGACATTTGTGAACTAGACAGCTGCAATAGCTGATAGACATGCACTGGGCGCTCCAAAAAGTCCAAAATTAAGATTTCCATCATCTGAATCATAACCTATCAGGAGTTCGCTTAGATCAGTGCTTCCAAGTAATACACTGCGTTAAATAAACATAGCGCTAGGACTTATTGAGAATATTTCGTGTGAAAAGTTACAAAAGCCTCAGTCTTACACGAGTTCAAACTTTGTGCAAGCATAAAAAAATCAATGAAATTTTCATCAACATTGCTTACTTTGTAATGAGAATTTTTAGAAAAACTTTGGATATGCAGTTTTATAACTTATTATTGATTGGCTGTTTGTGCACTGTGATCTAAAACTGCTGTAGGCTTAATTTCTACCAGGAGGTTTGGATCTATAGCCTCATTTCCCAGGTAAGTTAGTCTGCGTTGTGCCACTGCTGGGCAGTCGCATAGAACGTGCTTTACTGTTTCTTGTGCCTCTTAGCAGGGTCTACAAGAATCGTTTTCTATCACACCTATCTTTTTCATGCGATAATTAAATTTACAGTGTCCTGTTAGTAGTTTAGTGTAAAGTTTTATGTCCTTTCTGCTTAGGTTAAGGATTGCTTCTACCTTTATCCGTTCTGGATCTATTAGTCTTTTCGATTGCCGAAATGCACTTTTGAAGCTGTTATTCACCGCAGAAAGGTTCAAGACCTATGAAGGGCGTGTTTGCCCCTTTTTTCGCTAAAGTGTCCGCAATTCCATTCCCTTCGTACTCCTCATGTTCCGGAACCCACATCAAGGTAACAAAGTTTCTTGATGCTAAGGAGTTGAGCATTTTAAAACATTTCCAGAGCAAGCTTGATTGGAATGAAAAGCTATTCAGCGATTTTACAGCTGCTTGACTGTCAGAGAAAATATTAATACTGGCACCGCGGGTGCCTCTCCGTAGACATTCTCTGGCACACAGCTCTAAGGCGTGGGTCTCCGCCTGGAAAATGGAAGGGGTTTTTATCATGTGGTCCGACAATTCCAGCCCCGGCACTACCGTCTTCCATTTTAGATCCATCAGTAAACCACACCTGTGCGCCCTGTTTTAAGAATATTTCATTGTTTCTTAGAGAATTCTAGCTTCCTTTCCATCTTGTTGTGGACTGTCAGGCACGGAGGGTTGAGGATTGAACCCAGAATTCTTACATGCCCTATAAGATTGCTTCTTTGAGATATAATAGATTAGGAAGCCTGAGATCTGCATTGACTGCCGTCCCTTTGGCTACAAGATATAGTGCAATGAGTCCAGTGACCATTCCTAAAGCCGCTGTGGGGCAGGTTCGCATTGCTCCCGTTACTTCTGTATACCTTGTTAAGTGTTATCTGTCAAGTGTTATCTTTTGGCCACTATTATTGTCTTATAAGACCATGCCATCTTCTTTGGCCGCAGACTCCATGTTTTACCGTATAGCCTTTGACATACGTATATTGCTCTCAAGGCTTTATTTGTGATGTACGATAAGTGATTTTTCCAGGTCAAGGTTTTATCAAGGATTACTCCCAGATATTTCATGTCCCAAGATAGAGTTAAGACGGCGTCCGCTAGTTTAAAGGTCGTTAATTTCCTTCTTCGGGTGAAGGGCACCACACATGTTTTGTTCGGATTTAACGAAAATTCTTTCTCCCATCACCAGCTTTGCGTAATGTCGAGAGCTGGTTGCATGCGATCAGTTATAGTAGAATCAAATTTGCCTATAACCATGATGACTAGGTCGTTACAAGTTACTAAATTTTGTTATAGTAAAGTGCAAGTTTTAAGTAGGTCAAAACCGCGTTAATTTTTGAAAAAATTTTTTCGTCGGCAATTTTGTGAATTTTCTCCATTTGTATATGTTTTGTATATTATCTCACTACGTTTGTTAGCATTTCGTTTCTTTAACAGCTGCGAACGAAATCATTCAGTGCTGCCGATACATATCACTAATTTGTTGCAAGAGTGCCGTATTTCAAAAAACTAAAATTTCAAGAAAAAAAGTTTTTAACTTTCTATGTCTATGCTGATATCGATATGTTGATATCGCTACAAAAATTGTTTACATTGCATAAAGAGGAACTTGTAATATCTGCAAACTTACGTAAATTTTTTTTTGATTATGCACCAATGGAGCGAAATGTAACGAGTAACTCGTTTTTTTTTATTCGCAAGTGATTGGCGGATCGCAAGCTGACAAAGGCATTCATTAAAGGGCGGTAGACCTCGCTATTAGAAAAACTTTTTCTATAATTTTTCTAGAATTTTTTTATTAAGCTCCTTTATATAGCCATTTGTTCAATAAGCTTCTTTATATTATTAAAAATAAATCAAAACATTTCCAAGTAAAAAAGTTATGCAACAAATTTTCCAATATCTTGGTGTCCACATTTTTATGCCCGCAACTGTAAGTAGCATACGATGACAATTTATTTTTGGCAGCACCGAATATTTATTTAAAAATATATATTTAGTTCCTACATCTGCTTTGGCTGCAAATATGTAAAGATGTTCATATTTATTTCTTCTACTGTTGATGATGATTTTGTTGATGTTGCCGATGTGGGCGGTTAAGTGCCACCATTTAAATTTAGTTGCAATGACAAACAACTTAAAAATACATATTACATGTTTATGTACGTTTCTATTTTTATTATTTATTGTATTTAAATTGATCACTCGAATAAGGTAAGGCAAGCAGTGTAGAAGTAGAAAACTTGGTGTTAAATGAACCCTATTAGTATTTAAATTTGCACTAACGCAAGGAAAGATGAAGATGGTTTAGTTTACCTTGCAGAAGTTTCAGACCAAATTGCAGAGAAATACACAAAGTTTACTATTAAAATTAAAATAATATAATAATTAATATTTTTACCAACTGATTGTTTTTAGAGAAAACCAAACTCCAATTACTCGTATTCGCACAGCCTACGATAACAGCTCAACATTTTGGCCAGTTGTGACTATTTTGCTTTTCTCTTTAGATGTTCATTATTTTTTTTTTATAAAAGTATATCTCATTGTCTAACAAAAACCAAATAAACTTAAAATTCAAACTTTATACAAAAACTGGCGAAATTCCCCAAACAGCTTATTAAATTTTTGTATAATAAAGTGGAAGTTTGAAGTTGCTGAAATATCCCATTGATTTTTTATAATTTTTTCTTTAACAGGGTTTCCCATATTCTCCCATTCAAATTTTCTCCCAAAATTTTTCGTGCATTTGCTTTGCTTTTCATCAATTGTTTGATGGGCTGTACGTCATTCTGCTGAAACCTGTGATCGACCAAGCCAATGCTTTCAATTTCAGCGCTCAATACACATTTAACTGGAATGGCGTTGCTAGCAATATTTT
This sequence comes from Anastrepha obliqua, assembly GCF_027943255.1. Classification (NCBI taxonomy): domain Eukaryota; kingdom Metazoa; phylum Arthropoda; class Insecta; order Diptera; family Tephritidae; genus Anastrepha; species Anastrepha obliqua. Next base: position 65,381,092 of record NC_072893.1, on the reverse strand, counting down.
CGAAATAATTTGGCAATTGCTGCTGGGTGTTGAAAATCCATACCTGGCAAAGGCTTTGACTTCCCCACCATAAAGATGTGTACACTCAGCCTTGTTTCGTTCAAATTCGACGCCTAATTCGAGCTGCTTTAAGACGCTAACTGAAATGTGAAAACGAAGTATAGGGTGGTCCATCTAGAGTTAGGAAATACATTTAATGTGACTGTTAAAAAAAGCATACATAAATATGTTTCCATGCATTTTCTTTTATTGCCAATAAAAATGGCATACGATTTCATTCAAACTACTCTACGGTCGGCTCTATCTTTTAGTCCAATTTTTCAGTACATACTCGAGAGTTTCGACACTTATGTTAGCAATCGTAACTTCGATTTCATATGCAAATTTGGAATCGTCTCTTGAGTGGTTTGCGTAATATTTGTACTAAATGTCGACTCACAAGAAATTGTTTATTGGAGTCAAATCGCAGCTTCGTTTTTCATAATTTCAAATTTCGAGGATTTTTGAAAGGTTTTTAAAAAGCCTTTTTAAGTATTTGCTAATTTTTTTAAGCACAAAGCGATCAATTTTGTAAATTCTTAGGTTAGCTTACTGCGTTTGCTACTCACTGTGAGGACAGATCCATTATTATTGTTTGGACTCAAGTCTTACCACTTGGCTGATGTCATACCTCTTTGGCTGATATTCTAAAGTAATTTTGGAATGCAGTAATAGAGGTAGGAGTTTCGAATACAAACCCAATATTTCTTCAACACTATTTCGTTTTATTGACTCATATGAAATTAGTTTCACTGCACGCAATTTTAACTATTCGATTTCATATTTAAAACGTGGAAATGGCAGAAAACTGGCAAAGGCTTTTAATTTCAAGCATCGTAAATTTTTCTCAAGATAGAAAACGAATCAAATAATAATAAATAATTTTTTGTTTGCAACAGAAATATTAGTGACGCTCGATATGTCAGTGATGCCACTGCCTTTGGGCTGGCAATGCTTGAGAAAGTAGCAGTGCAACCTGTGTTTAGAATGTTAGCCTTCGTCTCTCTAATAAACGAGTAAATAAAGTGGATGCTTGCAGATTCCAAATCTACCAGACTTGTAAATACCAAACTATAAACTAAATTTCCTACCCATTATTTTAGTTGACAAAGCCAAGAGTCGCTAGTTCAATTTCCAAAATCCTTAATAGCTTAGTTTATTGAACCTTTTAAAAGAATAATACTTTTTTTTCATCTTTATAGGATTAAAACCTGTTCTTCAACAAATTTTGTTACAATTTGTTGGGATTATATTGTATGTAAAAAATATTAGTTACCGATAGAACTGGATGTCCAACACTCATTCCAGCGTCCTCGTGGCCTCGTAGTTATCGGTTTTCCCGTCATTGCTGATTTAGCCAACCTATTGTGCACCACGTGATTTTTCCATTCGCTTCTTCGTCTTCGGCTCCGCCTAACAATGTCTTGCGTGTCGCATATCCCTCCAATCTTTTCGTTTCGTATAAGATCTCTGCGAGTATGCCCTGTGATTAATCGCAAAGTTGCCATCTCAACCTTGTTCATTGCTTGTTGTGTTGCAGTTGTATCTGCTCGGGTTTCAACTGCATAGGTGAGTACTAGTCGAACGCATTTTTTAAAAATTCGGACTTTGCCTTTTAAGCTAGCATACAGCGATTTGCGCCGCTTTATGTGGTTGTTTACCTGGGCTGTTAATTCTTTCATAATATGTTCGATACTCTTTCCATATACTGCGAGCTTACACCTGAGCGACTATTTAGATATTGTCTTGTACTTCGACTTGGCTACAAATATCTGGATATTAAATGCAGAAGCAGCCTTCTCGAAGGCATACATCATCCGCTAAAGGTCGTCTTCGTTGTCCGACATTATAACTGCCTCATCGGCGTATCACATTATCTTGACTTCATTTTCCAGTTAATAACTGCTAGAATATTGTTACGGATATTGCGTTTTTCGAGAATTTTAATTGCACCTTTAGGCAAAACCTTATTAAATGCTTTTGTCAGGTAGATAAAACATAAAAAAGCTGTTTTTTTATATTCAATAGTATTTTCAACTCTTTGGCGCAAAATAAAAATGGCATCTAGTGTCGATCTGTTCCGTCTGAATCCTTGTTAAGAAAACCAGTCTTACTTTCCAACTTCTCACAATTTCCTATGTCTATGCCCTCTTTTTCACTGACGGATCCAAGATGGAATCTGGAGTGGGAGCGGGGGTTTTCTCTAAATCAGCCAATATTTCAGTCTCCTTTAAACTGCTGGAAACGAGCAGCGTTTTTCAAGCAGAGGTCTTCGCGATCCTGCAAGCATGCAAAATGCTTAGGGATTGCTGTTGGGAGGGATACATTAATATTATTTCCGATAGTCAAGCTGCGATCAAGGCCCTTTCGTTGACGTATTGCAGCTCTCTTCTGGCTAACTCCTGTAAGAAGGAACTCAAACGTCTCGAACGTGCAGGAAACATTTCCCTTATCAGGGTTCCTGGACACAGGCATATAGAGGGAAATGTAATTGCCCATGAGCTTGCCAGGAAGGAGTCGAAAGGACCGGTTTCAGTTGCCACCTTCTCAGACATCGGTATCCCCTTGACGGTTGTTAAAGGGAAACTATACAATATCTTTCTCAAAAAAAGCGCAAGATAGATGGATGGTCTGTCTCATCGTGTGCTATTTCAAAAATACTATGGCCTCAATACGATAGAAACAGGACGCTTAAGGTGATGGGAATTCCCCGCCATTCAATTTCCTAACTCATTGTGGGGTTTACTGGGTGATCGGAACTCATGCGGAAAAGCTTGGACTTCCGTACAACCCCTATTGCAGAAGCTGTGGGGCTCCTGCGGAGAAAGAGACTGTTGAGCACTTTCTCTGCAAATGCCCGGCTCTGACGGATAGGCGCATGAGATTCCTTAGCGTGCCCTTTGGGGATTACTTGAAGAAATTCTCCAGCCTAGATCCCTTTTCTCTCCTCCACTACATCAACAGCACTGGTTGGCTGTAGATGGTTTTCTCTTCCCTAAATTTTTTCGCAGGTAGTGGTTGACATTATCAGTATCAAAACGTCACGTAAGTGCTACTTGAAGCGTATCTGTGGTACTCTTGCCATCTAACCTATGTACCTACCTACCTATGTCTTATGCACGAAGCTGAAAACTCTTTTGCTCTAAAGAAAAAATGGCAGCAACTTAGTTTTATATCTCCGCGGTACAAAATTCAATGCTTTGGGTTTGCCCAAATATTTTATGCTTTTCTTTCGGCCCATTTTATAAAATTTATTTCGCATATTTTTTGACTCGAGTCAATAGTCGTTTTATGCAAAATTGGTGCTTAAAAAATTTTAGAATTGTGGGTGAGTGTCATATCACTGGCTTTGCTTGCACCACTTTTACAGGCTCACCTGGTCTAGAGTTCGACGTGTTTTTTCAGCTCTTCAATAGTATGTTTTTTGGTAAATGCGCAGTTCGCAGACAATAATGAGATTCGTTTCCGATTAGATACATATTAAAGCCCAAATAAAGCAGCACTTATTGCATTTATGCACAAGTAACAATAGACAACATTGTAATCTAGAAGGCAGTCGATTGTCGGAAGGCAATAAAAAAAGGAAAGCTGCTTGCTGACTTCACCTGTTTATTACACCACAATTAGAATACAAGTCGGAAACTTTACTGATCGGGTTTTTGTTTTTGATTTTTATGCTGATTGTTTTTATTTCTGTGTACAATTGCCATATCTATTTTATAAAAACCATTTGCATGTATCCTAGGGAGGTTCTTAAAAGATGGTCAATCAAAATTTCACAATCTATATCTGTGCACCATGCCAAAAAAATAAAAAATGAAGAAGACAAGAGGTTGAGGATCTGAGAAAAAAGTAATTCGTAAATGAAAGACTTGTCGCGTTGACATGAACTACGTGGTGGTTGAAATCCAAAATTGGCGCACTTAAAATTTTTTTAACTTTTTAGCCGTAATTTGTTAAAAAAAATGTTAATTGATACTTACTATTGTAGTTCATATGTCCAGAATAAGTTGTAAAAATGTAACCGGATCGAAACAGTTGTTTGTCTGTTGTCTGAATCATTTCCACCAGATCGTAAAGCATTGTTTCGAGAAAAAGGCGTTTATAGTTAAAATGCAAAATTATTATTCCCCCACAACCCTATTTACTATAAGAATTTTCACTGTTTTGAAAATCGGTTGTTTGATCATTTTCTTTGGTACTAACCTCTTAAAGAAGAAAAAAGCTATCACTGATTTGAAATCCTCACTTTAGGCTTTACCATATATATAAGTAATATTTTTTAAGCTCCAGTTTCTCAGTGTTAGTTTAGTTGTGATGAATTTCTAAACTGAGTTTAAAAACCTGCAACATTGGGCATTTCACCTTACTAATTTAGTTGGTAAGCATACTTAAACTTGCACTGAAAACTGACCCTGAGACATCATTTAGAATCTGGATATTTGATTCGTAACTGCAATAAATACTGTTCTTCTTCTTCGCCTGTTATATGAAAAAAAACTAATGTTTTTCTTCTTCATCTGTTGTAAGAAATTTTGTGTGTTTCTTCCACGAGGAAGGAGCCACGCCTCGCGTTCGGCTACATCTTTAGCAACTTTGATTGAACAAGCTGGAGCTTTGCATGTCTTGTAAGATTTATTGTAATTTCAATAAGACACAACTGCTTAATTTAGGAAACCTCAGACCACGGATCGAAATTAATAGTTATTTTAGAAATTTCAACTAAAAAAGTCAGAATTTGTTTATTTAACATTTGTATGGAGCAATGTGATGCATGCCAAGAAGTATTAATCCTATCTGATTTAAATTGTTTTCAGTTTTTTCAAAAAAGGTAGCAATTGCCGTTATTTTTTCAATAAAAAGAAAAAAATCAATTTTTATTTTTCCGCTCGAGGTAAAAATCAAATTTTACCTGGCCGAAATTTATATCTGACCGCAAAAAACCAATTATAATTTTTATATTTGACCAAAAAACAATTTTAACATTTATATCTGACAAAAAAATAAAAAAAATAAAAAAATTTTAATTTTTATATTTGATCAAAACTATTTTCCTTTCGAATTTCATAGAACAAAGTAAAATTTTAGTATTTATATCTGGCCGAAAAAAAAAATAAAAAAATTTAATTTATATATTTGACTAAAAAAATTTCCTTTCCAATCTTAAAGTAAAAAGTCAAATTTAACATGTATACCGAAAAAAATAAAAAAAAACAAATTTTAATTTTTATATTTCATCAAAAAAATTTTCCTTTCGAATTCCAAAGTAAACATTAAATTTAAACATTTATATTTGGTCGAAAAAAAAAAAACAATTTTAATTTGTATATTTGATGAAAACTATTTTCCTTTCGAATTTCATAGTACAAAGTTGAATTTTAAAAATAAAATTTTCAATTTTTTTTAATAAAATTTTAATTTTTGATGAAAAACTAAGTAGTAAAAAATACCCATTAAAAATAACAATTATTTATTGACAGTTTGAAAAAAAAAAGTATTACAGTTACGGTCCCTGTTATACGCATTCTACAAGAACTCGTAATTCTACCTTCTTATAGTGATCTCTAAATATTTAAATGTCGACCGTGGTATATGGCGTTCCCCATCCACCGAGCGCACTTGCCACTCAAATTGGCGATGATTAAATATTTTTTATGTATGTATATTACAAAATATGACCGTTTTGTAAATTTTTAATTTTTTATACATTAGTTTCGACCTTTGGTTGTTTTATTTTAATTTTTCGAGTTTTACAATTTTTGAAAGTTTTAAAATTTTGTTGAAATTTGTTGCATATAACACAATGAAAGGGTGTCCCATACAAAATTTAAGAATTCATTTTTAAGGACTATCCTAATGAATGCACAAGTATGTATGTATATATATGTGTGTATGCAAGTACATTTGTGTTGATTTTACATTTTATCTGCAAGGGGATGATCTGAATGAATGCATAAAACGATTCAATGGAATATGAATTTAATTATGATTTTTGTTTTCTAACATCATTTTTTATAGCGTTTGCTTTAGATTGTCTTTTGCTATAATTTAGTGATTTTCGTTATTCCTATTGTCAGCAGTGATCTTCTAAGCATACTTTGAGCTGCAAGTGATTGCGCGATCGCGCACGTTTTTTGTCGCATGAGTTACAGCCAATCTTTTTACTCATGTATGCGCTAAGTGTGTGTATGCAGGGGATATTTCTGTTTTAGAAGTGTAGAACTTTGTTTCAAAAAGTAGTGAAATAGCAAATATTTTGGCTACAAGATGTTTTACACTGATGTGAATATTGGCTCTCTTCGAAAAATGGCATAATTTCATCAGCCGAAATGGCACTTAAAAAGTTTATTAAATCATAGTTTTTTTCTGAAATAAATCAACCTTATATTTTATTTGTATACATTTGTAAGTATGTATAGCGAAAGTTGTTTCTGTAAAAAATTATCAGCAGTCGCATACTGAATTGATTTAATTTCATTCATATATTTGTTCTATTCACATGAATGAATATATGTATGTACGTAAATAGATCTTGTTATCGGACCAATTCAAAAGTATAAATCTGCGGTAACAAGATTATTTTTCCTTGTTGCATGTGTGCGTGTTTGTCTACGGACCCTGTAGGGAAATCAGCAGGCACTGAACTGGTGCGCTTTTAATGTTCTAATTTAGAGCTATGACAAGTTCGTGTTTCTTCTATTTTCCAAATACGAAATTGAGAGACTGGGAACGATGACGTCCTAAGAAGTGTCACACTGCATTCTGTAAAAAGAATGAAATTTGATAATTCATATCTATGAGACACCAAATTGTAACCCAAGACTATTCAAGATGTCTGAAAATAAAAAAATTTTTAAATAGGTAAAACAATAAAAATAGTCGAACTCTCCCCAAATTTCACTACAGTAGAAGAAACCACAAATATCCGAATCCAATAAAATAATATTGAAAATGGCTTTATTGTTTTTCAAAATATTCCTTTTGGAAGTTAACACACTTTTACATTCTCTTGAACAAATTTTGAAAGTGCTTTTGCCACTCAGAAGTGAAACCAAAACGAGTTGTTTAAAGGCTTCAACAGCTTCTTCAGGTGTGGAAAAACATTGATATTTTATTTTTGATGTTCGGGAACAAAAACAAATCATTAGGTTCCAAATCAGGGCTGAAGGCTATTAATTCGATGTTTTGAGTGCTCAAAAACTCGCTTGTATGAGACGATACATGAAAGTTCGCATTTTCTTGGTGAAAGATGATTGTTGTTGTTGTTGTTGTAGCAGCATAAACATTCCCCATACTTACATACATACGGGGAATGCTGCTGGAGTGACAGTCCTTGGCCGGATATAAATCCGGGTCGTTTCGGTAACGTAGAACTGACTGTCGTGGAAACGGTGAAAGATGATTTGTCTTTGGCGGTTGATTTTCCTTAAGAGGTTAAGAGTAGTCAAAATTTTCAAAAAATTTGATTTGTTTTGCATTTTCTTAGAAATATTGTGTGAAAATTTGAAGTGAATCCGACAAATACTTTTCGAGTTATTCAATAATTAACAAAGGGCGCTTGGGCGCTCCGGAGCGTTCGCAAAACTTTAAATGCGTTTTTCTCAAAATTATGTTATTTAAACTGGTGATCACTGTAACTTAAAACCCGTTTGGTAGATTTCAATAAAATTTATAGTGCTTTTGAAAAACATAAAAAACTCGTGCCTAATCGAGAATTTTTTGTTTTCAAAAATTTCGATTTTTTTATATTAAACAATTAATTGCCATTTTTTTCGAAAATCCGAAAAATATATCCTGAGTCCGTCATATTGTTAATTTTGAAAAAAGCTACGATCAGACACAAGATTAAATAAAAAATAAATAATTGGCGCGTACACTTCTGTTAGGTGTTTGGCCGAGCTCCTCCTCCTATTTGTGGTGTGCGTCTTGGTGTTGTTCCACAAATGGAGGGACCACAAGATTATCTACAATATTAATAACACTAATTTCTCTTGTCCGATTGATTTTAGGTGAATCTTCAAGGACTGGTGATGATCTCACTTTTTTTTTTAAACTATGCTAAAGTCAAGTCGAAACATGATGTATTAATGCTATGTTTTTAATTTTGTAAAATAAAGCAACTGACTAGCAAAAAAAAATTATTGAAAACCATCATATTTTCGGGTCTCTGACTACCCCTAAGCCCTTAATTCTCCCAAAATTTATGGCAAGCAAGTATCATAGTTGCCAACCACTCAAAATTTACTGTTTCAAGTTTCTCTAGTGGTACAGTTGTGATATGAGCTATTTTTTCGAAAAATAGGCGACTATTTGCTCTGAGGTGGTTCTTTCAGGAACAACTTTTGTTGGATTAGTCGCATCTTGGAACACTCATCTTATCCACTGCTGTTTTGTTCTCGGCTCATATGCATAGATCGAAAATTCGCCACCTGTTACGAAGTCATAGAAGGGCTTTGAACCACCGAGACTGAATTTCAGCAACATTTCATTATCCAGTAACCAATAGACACGTGCCCTATTTTGGGCAATTGTCATATTATGCGGTATGACGAGAATAAATCATCTTTTGCGATATTGAATGTATGCTGATCCCACTAATGCCCCAGGATGCACCTGTTTAAATATTTTCCATTTTATATTTTTTTAATTTACTTATTAAAAATATAATTATGCATAGTGTAATGAAAGGCTTCTGTTCATATCTGGCTAATCACCAGCGAACTCACAAAGAAACGTACTCAAAATATTATTATATATCAAGGATAACAAAGATTATGAATGCTACTTTCAAATCTATCTACTAGAAAACAGCTGAGGTAATCATGTTTAACAAGCCAGGATAATCAGCACACGATTCCTAGCTTATGAGCAGGCTCTATCCACATACAATAAAGTACTGTTATATAACCAGATGCTCAAACAATGTGGACGTATGAAATCCAATTATGTGGTTGCTCAAACACCAGCAATACCTTGCAGATACAAAGGTTTGAAAACGAAATATTGAGATGTGCTGTTGCTGCGGCAATCACAAAAATATGCCATATCGCACATCAAGAGGCTCTCGCATCATGTTTAAAGGGAAACTTCAGCTCTCATCGATCGGAATGAGTGGAGAGAAAGACTGAAGCGTAAAAAGCCGCATCACCTTACGCAGCAGCCAACTACAACTGCAAGGAGTGTGCAGAGCATCATAACTCATTTGTATAATGAAAAACCCTAAACATACCTATTGTTCGTTAGTTACTTATATTCACTAGTTGCAATAAAAAAAATTACTATCGGCTTTCCAATTTATATTTTTGTAATAAATGTGAACTTGAGAAACATGCCCTTATTAGTTTTGAATTATTTACAATGAAATCACAAAAAGGAAAAAGTTAAAAAAAAAAAAAACGGTAATTTGAATATTTCACCTATTTAAACGATTTTCCGATGTTTTGAATAGCCATGTAATCCAAATGAGTCCGCATACATTTGATGGCCGAAAGTTTGCCGCACGATACGTAAACTGCTGTTAAGTAGCAACAATTTACATTCGCTTAAAATTTTGAGAAATCTCAAACAACTTCTCTGCGTATGTATTTGTGTTAAGTGTGTGGCTGTAGCCAATTTTAATTTCGTATAATGCAACGATGTGTAAAGGCGACTGCCGTTGTTATCGGTCCTGCCTCAATATATTTCTGCTTGTGCATACACCCTTTTTGCTGCTCGTTGCTTTGCTGAATGCAACGAAAGCCGAATGTCCTCTGTTTTGGTTGCTTGTCCTTCATATTTTTGCAGTTCTTTCGTCTGCATTTTTCGTTGGTGTACACACATACATCCATTTCTATCTATGTGTTCACCAAATTACATATTTGCACTCGTGCACATTTGCATACGCACAAGTTTCGGTTTGCTGCACTCAAACAACATAAATAGTTGTGTATGTATATGTTTGTATTGGCTGGCGGCTGCATTGCCTTTGTTATCCTTTACCCCTTTTTTACTCTTCTATGCGGTAATGTGTTGTCCACCCTTTGGTACTCGATTTTCAACACTTTGTTTGTTTGCTCTTTTAATTTTGAGTTCGTTCCTTCACTTTTCGGATAACCGCTTGAAAAGCGTTCAATGACCGAAATTGCACTCCGGGAATGAGAGTAAGTTAACCCGCCATGAAATAAATATCAGACGGATTTTTTATACGAACAAAAAAGGTAATTTCTGAAGTCTGGCGAAACGTCTAATTTCTTATATAATATTATTTGCTTTTCAAAGCGAGCTGCTAAAATGCGACCGAAAGCAATGCTGATGTTTGGCTGACTTTGAGAACTAGTTTGGGAGATACTTTGTATACTTACATATAGAGTTGGTCACGATAATAGCACAGGGTCATTTTTGGAAGTTTTGATTATTTATTTATTTATTTTTATAATTTAATTTTTAATATTTTTTCGTTTATTTTTATAATTTAATTTTTTATATTTTTTTATTTTTTGTTTTATTATTATTATATTTTTTTTATATTTTTTTATTATTATTATTTTTTTTTAATTTTATTATTATTATTTTTTATTTTTGATTTTTTGTATATATATATATCGATTTTTGTTTATAATTTATATTGTTTTCATAAATAAACTTTTTCAAAAATATGGCTTATACTATGACATGATTTCATTTACTACAATCTTCGCTGTGTCCGGTTTTTTTTGTAAATTTTATATCAATGCATTTCTCATTTTAAAATTAGCCTCTCGAGTCACTTTTTGGGTGAATTTTGTAGAAAGTTGGAGGCTTTGCACTCAATGATTTACGTTGTTCGTTTTATAAAACCATACAAAAAATTAAATCCAAAAATAATGGTTAAAACTTGGCTAATTAAAATTACTCAAATTTGACACAAATAATGAAGTCAAGTAAATAAATTAGACGCAGGTAAAATTTTGAAAAATAGGTGATGCCGTGCGTACTTTAAACTCGCCTAAACTTAATACATGCATTGCTCCCCACCTCATTTAATCTAATATGGAATTATCATTGAGATCGGTTTAAGACTTCGTCTACATTTTATATGTTAAGGTTAAGTTTCCGTCCATCTCTATGCTTTAACTCTCATTGTTTATGTGTTTTTTTATTTCCAATAATTGACAACAATCGAAGTTTAAATTTTACTAAAATGTGCGCGAGTATATAAAGCTCGGTTCGGACCAAATTTAGTCTTTCGTACTTGCTTTATAATTTTTTTATTTTTTATTATTTATTTCTTATTTTCTTTTTCTAATTCTTCCATAATGAAAGTAAGTCCAAAAATTATAATTTAGTAATATGCAAAAAATTTACTTGATCATTTCTCCCATTTTTTGGGAATCTATTTAAATTTTGTAATCAACGATTCGACCCTGGAGCTACCATTTTCACGAATAGCGGCTTTGCTATCGTTGCGAGAAACCAACGCGCACTTGCAGATTGTACGCTGGAGCTGATAACTAAAGCAAACCTAGTCGGCCTTGAAGTTAATGCCGATAAGAGAAAATACTTCGTTAAGTGTTTAAGCGCCACATGCTATGGCAACTTGGAGGTCGGGCCAGTGGAGAGTTTTAAATACCTGGGTGTAAACCTTAGTAGCGTTGCAGACTCCCTAATCGACGTGAATGATAGACTACAATGTTCTAATAAAAGTTATTTTGCTTACCTGAAACTTCTCAAAAATAAATTACTATCGAGGTCGTTTAAGCTACAAATCTACAGCCTCCTGCGTAAGGTCAGTAGCAACATATGGCTGAGAAGCATAGTGTTTGAGATGGTTTGGACATCTACTCAGAAGAAACGACAGCAGAATTACAAAAAATACCTCCAACTCTTATTATTATGGGCATTAAAAAGCGCGGAAGACCGCAAAGAAGATGAGGAAACGATGTTGATGCAGATTTACGCCGTATAAATGCTAGAACATGCGACGCAATGAACTGAGTCGTATGGAGCGCGATTGTGAAGGAATCGCTGGCTCACCCCGAATTGTAATTGCTATGATGAGGATGAAATATGTTTTTGATATATGTAATAATTATAAGCCTCGTAGCCCAATGCGTTGGCATCTCCTGTTTTTGTTAATTGCATGTTGCTGAAGAAAGATGCGAATGCAGGTGTGAAGTTTTTCGAAATATATGGACTCCATTTTTCCTACTTCGCCTATCGGCAGAGGTCATCTTTCAACTGAATATGAGCGCCTTGATGCTGTCCTACAATTAAAGAGATTTCCGGTTTTATACCATCACCGAGTGCGGTACGAATAGTTTTTACGAGAAGCTTTTTATGGTAGAAATATGTCGATTTGCCATTGCCTGCTGAGAGGCGTAAGTTACAAAAAGGAAAATTTATGTTATTTTAGTGTAAACAGGGAAGATTATAGAAAAGAAAAGAAGAAAGGGAAGAACAAAATTCTTTGCAGACAAAAAATGTAATCAAACTCTACAAATAAAAATATGTTTTTGGGTATTTTTACTCCCACTTTTATTGGACAAAAAAATTTCAAACTTTTTACTCAGAATTTTTAGAAAAATGCAATTAAATTAATTGGCTAACAAAAAAAAAATTATCAAAAATCAATGTGAATACTCACATTTTGTTTAAAGATTCTAAGTAAACAGTTTGAAATTTTGCCGAATTTTGATAAATTTTGTACAAAGTTTGAACCTTTGCGTTATATATTGTAGTTTTTGTTGTAGTATGAACTATATTTTTATAAAAAATAATTGATATTAAAAAAATATGTAAATAAATAGTCGAAACTTGTCAATATGTGACGTACACTTTCTTTTGACGCTGACAGTATAAATGCAAACCCCAATAAAAACAACACGGCTTAGTCTTAGTAAAAAAAGGAGTTAATCCTTTAAGTCCCATAAATAGCGATCTAAAAGTAATTTATAAAAACTACATTAAGCCAAGCTCATAAAAATTAATATTCGAATTTTTCAAAATTCAAAATGGCGGATCCTAGATGACGAACAAAATTAAAAAATTTCAACTAAGGTTGTGAAAATCACTGCTTTAGGTCCGAGTTTCAGAAAAGTGGTAGTAGAAACCCCAAAGGCCGTTTTTTTGGTTTTTTGCTCCAATTTTTCGCAAAACCATGACATTTTTGACCCAGAATCGAATTCAGCGCACAAAAATGTTGTACATAAGAAATCAGTGTCATATCAAAAATAAAAAAAAAACCTTCTCGACCTGTCTAATTTATAGACTCATTTTAATGGACTCAAAACTCACTATCTCCTAACCTGATAGTGAATTAAAGTAAACGGTTTTTCGAATCACTTTGTTATTATTATTATTTTTTGTACCTATAGCTGTGGATGGATTTTTTTACTTCTAGGTGCGAAATTATTTCATCAACACTTGAGGCTTCTCTGTTAATTGCACTTAAGCGTTCGTCAATGCGTCAATATAGCTATAGGTGCATATACACATGCATCCGCACAGTATGCAAAGCCTTATACTTATATATGTATGTATGCCCATATTTGAGCACATATGCATTCTAGTAACATCTCGATATCCATTCAGAAAATGAAATTTAATCCTTAAGCACTGTACTGTGCTGTTCATCAGCCAATTGGATCGTTGGTATGCCGTAGCCATGCGCGCTCTCATCGTCGGTTGTCCTCAATGTGTGTTCGAGTTTCTTTATTTCTATAGAGCCTTCGCTGCATTTTGTTTTTGTTTTCAGTACAACTATACAAGTGCGTAGACAAACGGTATTGCTGTGCGTAGTTCCTGAATAAATTGCTGTCTCGGTTCAGACAATCAACCTACATAAATGGATGCATTTTTCACATACACATATAAATGCTTGTACACTCACATTACTTTATGTGCGTGTTAAGTTAAATATTCGTTGGAAATTGCGTAAGCTCTGAAGGGACGCAATTTTTCGCTACCCTTTCCGTATACATACATATGCACCAACAAAGTTTGTACTTATACTCGCACATACAAGTGATGGAGCGTTGGAAGGATGTCTGTCATGTGTGTCGTAGGTTAGTGCCGTATTAAATTTCTGCGTTCAACGCCCCAATGAAATTTAAGTTGAGTTCTTCTTTTGTTTTTATTAACTTTCACACCTTGAAGTCCGTTTGAATTTCAACACGTTTGTGGTTATTCGACAGTTGAGGGATTCTTAATTACATGTATTTACTCGTAAACATAAGCTAGGGTATCCCTACCGATGAAATGAACTCCTTCATTTTTTTAATATAATTAAATTGTGGTCATGCGAGGTGTGGTATTTATTTAATTAATTTAATTTTCTTTTAGTAGAACAAATATATGTAGGTGTAGTGCTCATGAATAGAAATCAATTACTTTTGTAGGTATGTGTGGACAGTCAATTTTACAGGCCGCTCTAGAGGCGAATTCTTTTAATGGTGCATACAACTAATTTTGGCAGGAAAATAAGTATTGAAAATCTAAAAAAGAAAATACGAAAACAAAAACGAAATAAAAAATATCACAAAAAAATTTTAAAATTAATATTAAAACAAAAAAAAAACATTTCAAATTAAAAAACAAAAATTTGAATAAAAAAAAAACTAAAAAAAGTTAAATTAAAAAACAAAAAAAAAAAAGAAAATTTAAATAAGAAAGAAAATGTAAATATAAATATAAATAAAATATATAAAAAAAATTAAAAAAATAAAATAAAATAAATAAATAAAAAAAATAAATAAAAAACAAATAAAAAAGATAAATAAAAAAAAATAGATAAATAAAAAAAAATAGATAAATAAAAAAAAAATAGATAAATAAAAAAAAAAATAGATAAATAAAAAAATAATCAATAAGAAACAATTTTAATAAAAAATAATAATAAAAAAAATAAATAAAGGAAAGAAAATTTAAATAAAAAAAAACGAAATTTAAATTAAAAAAAGAAAATTTAAATAAAAAAAGGAAAATTTAAATAAAAAAGAAAATTTAAATAAAAGAAATGAAAAATAGAAAAAAAATTAAAAAAAAAAAATTAAATAAAAATTGAAAAATAAAAAAAAAATTAAATAAAAAAAGAAAATTGAAATAAAAAATAAAATTTTAATAAAAAAAAGAAAATTTAAATAAAAAAAAACATGTTAATTAATATAAAAAAAATGTTAATAAAAAAAAAAAAATGAAAAAATTTTAACAAAGAAATAAATAAATAATTGTGACGATTAGTCGATTAACTGTATTCGCTTATTTTTCGAAGCAACGTTTGCTATCCTAATTAACTAGTCGATTCAGAAGGTATTTTACTCGACCCCAAAATAAAAGTAATTTTTCTTTGTAAATAGGTTCCCTACTATTTTAACGGCCCGGAATATGGCTGTATTTCAACTAATATTATACGAATAATACATGTTTACATACTATTAGCTGTATTTTTTTGCATTCGACCTACAAAATACTCGTAGCTATGAAATTTAGTGAATTATGTGGAAAGCAACTACGCTAAATATCCTAATTGAGTTTATATAATCGGTTTGAGTTGGAAGTGTGCAACTATATGCGATTTCCTGACTAATATTGTTGTTAAATAGAGACTTGGGTATGGGCCTCTGGTACTTCGGAAACTCCAGCCAAACGTTGAAATAATGAATACACCAAAAACTACGGCGCATCTATACAAGGTGATAGCAGCAGAATAGCTGACATGTTTTTTTCTTGCGCATTCTTAATGAAACTATTTTTAAATTTATTTATATATAGGCATATGTATTACATTTGAGGTCTGTCTCACTAGAGCTGGCAGTGGGAGCGGCGGAGGCTTGTCTTGAATGAGGTTAAATAGAAGTGAAATAAAACTCCCGTATCTGGTTGTTCGTTAGGCTTGGCACCCACCATTAAAAAATAAATTCCCTTGAAGAATAAAACAGGGCCTCAGGATTGGATTTGCGGTGTTAGATAGACTTCCCCGCTAAGTTCCTGAAAGGCTTAAAAAAGTATCCTTATAACCAATTTTATGTCACTAATAACTGCCTTGAATTGGTTCCAAGTGGTATTGATTGGTATTTGAGGAACTAAAAAGTCGCCAAGCATCTGCCTCTAGCATCCATCTGCAGATTTGAAGAAGTACAAACAGAGTCAGTATACAATGGAATGATGGTAAACATAAAATTTTATTTGATAGAAAAGTAGCTTCCAATAGCAGTCGCTCCTTGACAGGCAATTGTAAATTTTTGATTTTGTTTTTGCCATGAAAAAGCTTCTTATAAGAAACTATCTTCGATAAAGCGGCGACATAAATCAGGACCGTAAATTTGTAGGGCAGACAAATACGCAATAATCTACTCAAACGGATTATGATGTGCATCTAAAGGGATTCGATCTTGAATTTTTAAATAATCGATGTTTTTAATATTTCAAAAGAATAGTTTTTTGAGAATATATCGCTTAATTTTTTTGCGATATTTAAGGTATTTTTACAGCCTTTTTAACTTTCATTGAACGATTGAATCGCTGTAAGTCCGTATTATGTAAAATTCTAAACTAATTTATCTCGATACATCTTTTTTCTGACGGCTTGAAGGAGTAAAACGATTTATCGGAATCGATTCAAATTTTAATATGCATTTATTCAGCACACCCGTACTATGGCCGCAAGCACAAAAAATTTTCATTTAATAATTAAAAAAAAAAAAAATCAAAATAGTATACTCTGTTTTCGGCCACACTAGTTTACAGCACACAAAACAAGCATAAAAAAACCCACAACCAAATCATCCAATTTTTACGTATAGTCTGCATAATGAAAGCGTGGCCGACAAAATTGAAACTCAGAAAAACATACATTCTGTCAAAAAAATATCGGGAATTGTTCATTTAAAAAGCGCGCGTTTCACATATGTATGTCTAATTTTTTTTGCTGGAATGTTGGTACAACTGTCCTATGTAGTGTCGCAGAGTTTGAGCGTGATCTGTCAATTAGCTTGTTTTTGGCAGTTAATTATATCAGTTAATTATATCTTATATATTTTGATTATGGATAAAAATATCGAACGAAGAGTTTGTCTTAATCTTTGTGTTTCGTACGGGATTTCGTATGCTGAATCGTTGAAAATGTTGCAGAAAGCCTATGGCGAGTGTGCTTTATCAAAAACACGGTATATGGCGCTACGAGTGGTATACGGCTTTTGCAGAGGGCCGAGAAATCATGGAAGATTTGACCCGATCAGGTCGCGCATCAACGTCTTCAACGGTTGAAAATGTTGACAAAGTCAAGGAAATGTTATATGTTATGAAATAAGTTTGAGGGAGGTAGCTCGTGATCTTAGCGTGTCTAACGAAGCAATTCCCAACATTTTACACCATTATTTGGGCATGAGACGCGTGGCTGCTCGACTCGTTCCAAGAGAGTTGAATTTCTTTCAAAAAATTCATCGGAAAAAGGTGGCTAGGGACATGCTTGAGCAAGTGAATTCGGACCTAACGTTTATCCAGCGCATCATAACAGGGGATGAGACATGGGTATATGAGTTTGACATGCAAATCAGGCAACAGTCAACAGGTGGCTGAATGGCGCTATCCACATGAGCCGAAACCCAAAAAACCACGTCCAAGTCGGTCAAAAGTGGAAGTCATGCTACTCGTTTTCTTTGATTATCAGGCTGTTGTGCACTCGGAATTCGTTCCAAATGGTTGTACGGTAAATAAAGAATATTATTCGGAAGTTATGCGACGTTTGAGAGAGAATGTGCATAGCAAACGGCCCAATTTGTGGGAAGAAAACTCATGGACCTACCATGATAACACACAGCTCATTTTGTGAACACTTCTTTGATCGACAACTCGACAAATATCATCGAAAAACCACCGTATTCACGGGACTTAGCCCCCTATGACTTTTTCCTTTTATCAAGACTTAAATTGCCACTCCGCGGACGCAGCTTTGCGTCGATAGAGACCATTAAGGAGAATTCGCTGAAGGAGCTGAGGAAGGTGTTTAAAGGTGCTTTGATGACTGGACTAATCGTTAGCATATATGTATTGCTTCGAATGGAGCCTATTCTGAAGGCGACAAAATAAATTTTGATGATTAAACAATTATTTTACGTTTTATTGAACAATTCCCGGTACTTTTTTGACAGAATGTATCTAAAAAAAATTCAATTCTGCTAAGTAAGCGTATCCCTTTCGCAATGCGCGCGCAATTTGCTAGTTTTGTGAGAAATTTAAAAAGCGTACGTTGCTTGTACAAAATGAGTTCCGTGTAACAAAAACGATTTGAAGCAGTGCCCCAAGTAAACACTCTAATGCTCCAAAAATGCCACGTGCATCTGCAGCAGAAGACGTTCATAGATAAATGGGTACAACCAACGGTATACCGAAGTTTGAAACGTTGACGATTTCACTGGACAAACCCCGAAAAAATACCTCTCCAAAATAAGATAAAAAAATCATTGATTTGCCGCGCTTATTGTAGCGTGAAGCTGAAGCAGCAATTTGTTCCATTTTACATTTGTTGTGTCATTTAAGAATCCATCACAACGGATTTGTCGATTAAGACACTGGCAGTTGGTTGCTGGCAAATTAGCAAATTAAATAATTTTCTTTTATCATTTCGTTCACTCTATTTATATTTATTTTAACACCAACAAAATAGTTTCGTAAATCCAATATTATTTATCCATTACTTGATATTTATAAGCAAGATTTGATAATTAGTACAAATATTCTGCGCTGCTTGAATAATAAATTTTCTTTGACGGCATATTTCTTCTCATTTTCCCTTTGCAGTTCCACAAGATCCCGAAGATTATTATCGGCTGGATCCAAAGAAATCCAATGCAGAGAATACCTATGATATCTACACGGCGCTATGTTGCCGTGACACACGCGACACGAAACGCCTCTTTTTGCTTAATGGGCTGGCCACACTTTGCCAACAACAACAGTCAGAGCAGCAGACTGCAAAAAGCAATTTAGGATTTAACACGGAAGAGTTGCTTTATGGGTAAGTTGAGTGTTTTTATGTTTTTATGTTTTTATTGTTGCCAATATATTTTTTGGTAACGACCAGCAGATTTAAGTTGGATTAACTAGAGGGATTTGCTACATAATTTATTTTTTAAATCTGATATCATTTTGCACTCGCCGCCTCTTGCTAATATGTATTAGTTAGTTTTTATTCAAAAAGAACAACTGGATTACAAAATTTGTTCAAAAAATTACATTACGAAAATAAAATATTACATGCTCTAACAGCGATTAGCATTACGAGGGCAGACCGATAAGTACTTTAACTAATTAAAAAAAAAAAAAAAACTTTTTCGTGAAAATTGTATCTTATTTTTTGTTAGTGTAATGCCCGTACGTCCACAAATTCTTTAATATCGTTCGTAAAATAGTTTTTCTAGAGTCTTCCAAATATGTCTCAGAGGGGTTGGTGTCGAAATTCTGTATGTACAAAATTCTAAAAACAAAATTCTGCTTCTTAAAATTCTGCTTGCTTTCAAAATTCTGTATTACAAAATTCTGTATTAAAATATAATGTTAACAATGTTAAAGAGGTAATGTAATTATTTAATTTATTATTTTTTATTATTATTCGAGATATTAAATAAAAAATAATAATAATTTTTTCTTCAGTTTCGATAGAATCCACAGCATTTTTGCGTAGAACTTCTCTTCGCGTGGGCGGCCTTCGGCCGCGCTTCAAAAAAATAACCCTCATCAGTCCAACTCCGGCTACGCAATCCACCGTATTTTTGCGTAGAACACCTTTTCGCGTGGGCGGCCTTCGGCCGCGCTTTAAAAAAATAACCCTCATCAGTCCGACTCCGGCTACGCAATCCACCGTATTTTTGCGTAGAACTCCTTTTCGCGTAGGCGGCCTTCGGCCGCGCTTCAAAAAAATAACCCTCATCAGTCCGACTCCGGCTACGCAATCCACCGTATTTTTGCGTAGAACACCTTTTCGCGTGGGCGGCCTTCGGCCGCGCTTCAAAAAAATAACCCTCATCCGTCCAACTCCGGCTACGCAATCCACCGTATTTTTGCGTAGAACTCTTCTAAAAAAACGAACAGCTGCGAAGAATTATTAAGAAAAGAAATTAATTAAGTCACACTACATATTTAAAAAGAATTCCAAAAAATATTGTAATTGGCTAAACTAAAATATTGTTATCGCTTAAACATATACATATGTACATTTATGGAATAAATGTTTATTTTGTTACTTCTTGTATGACGAAAATCACAAAACTTGAATAAAGCAGAATTTTTCGCATTAAACATGCAGAATTTTGAAAAAGCAGAATTTTAGAAAGCAGAATTTTAAAAAGCAGAATTTTGAAAAAGCAGAATTTTAAAAAGCAGAATTTTTTTGCAATTTACAGAATTTTGTCACCCAGAATTTTGTAATACAGAATAATGACACGCTCCCGTCTCAGAGTTCAATGTATATTACGAGGGTTGCAATATATATTTCTGGTCTTGATCACTTCTCGTATTGTCAAGAGCCATCTGACATTTCTATTGGAAAGCTCGACATATTTCACCATAAGCGAACTGTTTTGATGTGTGAGCATATTAGCGTTTCCATGCGACAATTTTTCACAAATTTCGACATATATAAACAAGACAAGAATGCATCGATGTGGATGACGAGCGAAGGATGACAAAGCAAAGTTACCTAAATCCTAGCCCCTCGAGAGTCGTGCAGCTAAGGATCAGGTACTGAGATGATTTTATCTCATCCTTCATAAAGCTGACGCAAAAGGGCTGTAAGGCACGGAATTCGAGAGCTGAAATTTTGTTAACTTCTAGCGCTTCCGATCTGTGGTCAGAAATATTTCGCGACCTTCCAAGTTTATGTACTTGCCCAGCGCTCGCTGAGTTGACGCGAACCCCATCCTTTCTGAAGTAGACTGCTGCAAGCGGTAAAGGGAATCTCAATGCTCTTCTTTTGCGGGGAAACTACCTCACAGGTCCCTTGTCTAGTCATTTCACCCGCCTCGCAGTTTCCCGTAATGTCACTATAATCAGGTTCTCAGATGAGCATTATATCGACGAATTTGGATACGATCAAAAGTAAAGTCAGGTATTCCTTGACCAATTTAAAATGCACTGTCATCGAGGCTAGGCCCTAATTGCTGTTTGGCTGTCGGAGTAAATATTTATTTACGTGTCTGTTATAACACAAGTGAGCTGGCAATCAGCTGCTTTTTTATTGCGACTACCCACACACTGTAGTGGTGAGGTAACCTGAACTCGGGTCTGATGGGGAAGCTCCTCGCAGAATACTCTTTCGTCAATCCTTCATTCCAACTTCTAGCCATCCGTGAACAGGTTCATCAGGCCATGTCTTCAAATACTGCATACCGTCCAGGGTGTACGTTGATCAGTCGTCAAGGGGATAAACTCAAAGTTTCAAGTGTTTAGTGTCCGTAAGTGAGATCAAGACTGTAGCCCGAGCCTCTCAGTCTGATTGCGGCACGTACAGCGGCATTTTTGCCTGCGATGTTTACAGGTACCACATTTAACATTGCGTTAAGCGCTAGAGTAGGAGTAGTTGGAAGCGCCCACTGATTCCAGAAGTACAGCTCTCTCCCGCTTCTTAACCGATATCATCCTCTCCAGTGAGTTCCACCAGTCAAATTAGCTTTATAGTGGCATTATAGCCCTTGCATTCATCCAAGGCGACTGTTGCCTTCCTTATCCTGACCTCAATGTTGGGCTTCCACGTAAGCTTCCTGCCACTGATTAGACCTTGGTATTTCACCTTGTTAGAAAGCACCAACGGAGCGCCCCCTATTGAGGGAAGTTGAGCTCTGGATATTTTATATTTCCTCGTAAATATAATAGAACGAGCTCCATCTTAACAGGATTCACCGATAAGCGGCAAACCACCGCCTAATTATCAACTGCGTTTAGATATCCCTAGAGTTCCGATGTGTCTAGAAGCCGCCTAAGCTTCCTATAGGTATCCGCTGGGGTGGCCTCTGCGATAAAACTCAAACTGGAATTAAATTCAGTGCATTACAATATGTTCCTTGAGGAATATTATAAAAGCCTCGATGTGGGCATGGCGTTCAAGAATAACATAGCAGGGAAGAACTGCGATGTATTCCAGCAACGTTGCGTTAATTAAAGCTTTCAATAGGTTATATTTTTGCCTTAGATCACGATTCAGCTGAATGTTCATGGCGTCGAGTTCTGTGGCGGTGAAACTTTGCGAGATGTGCCGAGATGTGTATTGCTGGGGATAACTGGTGCATAAAAGTGGACGTAAAAACGCCTCAAATATTTTAACTACTGTGGGAGAAGATTAAATATCTGGGGATATGTTTCAAACTAGTGGGCGGCATTCCCAGATTTCTGCAGGGGCATCCTCTCTACTCGCTTTACGCATTTCAAGCCTATTCAGAGGAGCTAGGTAGGTAGGTGAAATGGTTGAAGTACCACTCTGACACTTCACAAAGCGCCGTTTTGGTACCATTATGGGACCTCCAACAGGCAGCTATCTACAGCTAGAGCTGTTAATGTAAAGGAGAAGATTATTGGAATTAGGTTGGATGACTTCTACAGGCTGTCTAAGAAAGGAAGACCTAGTGAGCTAAATCATATAGCTGCCGCACCTGGACATTTACAAAGAAAGTGCTTAACAGTCTTCTTCTCTCCAGGTCTCCATAGCTTCTGCAATGGGGGTTAAATGGTAAACCTAGCTTTTTCGCGTGTGAGCCGATCTTCCAATGACTTTCTGAGTCATCCTTATTTTGTACTGGAGCCATAGGGCTTTCGAAATAACAGACGAAGAAATGGAGCCCCATCTTTTCCGCGCTTTCCTAAGTAATTAGTTTTGCAATTTCCTTTTAATAACAGTCAGGGGGAGGCCGATGACCGGGTAGTAGGTCTCTGAGAAAAAATTCAGTCCTCATCAGCAATTTCATTTCCCTCTATGTTCCTATGTTCTGAAACCCTATTTAGAATGATGTGAAACAAATTGATGATTTATTCAAGCATACCCACTCATCATACAGATTCCCTCAGGGGTAATGACTTTGGAGACTTTCGCCTGCCCTTCATGTAATTTTCGGTTAAAGCAAGTGGCGCGTTCTTACTTGGTAGCTTATGCAGCCTTCTGCTAACACGGCCCTTGGTTTCATTATCGAAAAATGCAGTAGAAAGTGTCAGTTGAAATAGCTTGCGTATAGCTTCGGTTGCGACGAATTACATTCACCGAATCAGGTGGATACTCACTTATTGTGCTTCGTGGGATTTATTACAAGCCTAACGGTTGACGTCCTATGCTCCAACCAGAGTGGAAAGGAAAATAATAATAATAATAATAATGGTTGGGCTGGCTCATACTAGAGATAGAGTTTCAGATTTCCAGGTGCACCTATTTTGCCTGCTGCTTCTGGCTTGCGATGTTCGTCCGGTAACAGTTGTATGTATGCGTTTGAAGTTTCGTGTTCAATATCACTTGATTGAATAGCTATAGCATGACATTCTGGAATCTATAGCTTAAATTTTTATAGGAGCTATACCTAGTTTACTTAATAATAGAATACTAAATACCTGATTTTTTGTATTGATCAATAAAAATTTTCTTTAAAGGTTAAGCGCCTCGCTAGTTCACACATTTACGCAAGTGCGTGCCGCCGCATTGCGTACCATCCGCTATATCCTGGTTACACCGCGCGATGTTAAAATATTTAATTCTATGCAGCTGCAACACTTGATATGCCGCTCCATCGATGTGCTGCTAAAGAATGTGCTACTGAAGAATGACGACGAACGCGTACAAGCTCTGAAATTGGTGAGTAAATGTGTAAAATAATGAAAGTCGTCCTCCTACTCTATCACCATTTCCTAATATTCCTATGGCATTCGTATAGATTCGGAAGATGCTGGCCATTTCGCCTGCCGATATCAATCCCGTGCTAGTGCGTTGTCTGGTTTCACTTGCCGATAGTGGCATCGAAGATGGTGATAATATGTTGCGCGCCTGTCTGGCAACACTGTGTGAATTTGCGGTGCTAAATCCTACGCTGTTGATCGTCTGCGGCGGTGTTACGGCAATTACACGCAACGTTCTGGAATGCCACAATCCCCGCATTGCGGAGAGTTTGTGTGGCGTGTTACTCTATTTGCTGGAATGGCCGCAGACTCGCAACATATCGGGTGTGCGGTTAGATTGTCTCGCTGCTCCATATTGTGATTTTACATACCGTTTGGGCATCATGGACAAAAACAAGTACGTACCCCCATTTGGATTTGGCCAAGCGGTTAGTTTACTAATTATTTGTTTCTGTTTTTATTTCTTTATTTACTTTAGAGATGCCCGCGAGTTACGTTACACCAGCTGTCGCCTGGCGTTGTTGTCGGTATTACGCAGCTGGACTGGTACTATTGAGTTTTGTAATCCCAGTAAGCCATCGGGCTTGAAAGCAATAGTGGATACGTTGTATCTGAATCAAATTGAAGTTAGAGTAAGTATAAGAATGCAGTTATTCGATCAACAGCGTTAAATGGGCGGCGCAGAAATTTCACTATTTGCATTCAATTTTTAAACTCCTGCTACTGGTGCGATCTAGAATATTACAACTTTGTTCTGTATAAGGTGGCGCAAAATTATCACCCTATCAGAAGATTTGTAATTTTTGCAATTGGAGTCGTACATGAATCATATTTGACACTTGTGTGCAGCTGCAGTGTACAAACAGACAACCAATAGAGTGCGAAAATGTCAAAATAAATATTGCCATTACTCAAAATTGTTTTTTTTTTATTTAGTAAGAAAGTTATTGAAAAACAAAATGAATGATTAATTTATAATAACATTCAACCTGAACTACTCCGAAGTGGTAACTGCGACGTGGAGGATGCCCCGTGCGCTGGTCGTCCTGAAGTCTTTAACTCCGACGCCAGTCGATATGATAGCTCAGAGGTTAAATTCATCGCATTGAACAGTTCACAGGCAGCTGGTGCAGTTGGGAAAGGTTTCAAAGCTGGGAAAATGGGTTCCGCATAGGTATTGTTTATTATGAACTTCTGGAACCAAACCAGACGATAACTGCTGATTATTATTCCCATCAGCTATCAAACCTGAATGAGGCACTTAAAAAAATCGACCGTCTTTAGTGAATAGACGCAAAGTTTTGTTTCACCACGACCTCATACTGCAAGGCAAACATTACACAAGCTGAACGAGTTCGGATGGGAGCTAATGGCGCATCCACCATACTCTCTGGATATTGCACCTAGTGATTATTACCTTTTCCGTGGACTTCAATCCCATATGAGTAACAAGAACTACTCCTCAAAAGAAGCTATAAAAAGGGATATCGAGGCGTATTTTGGCTCCAAGGACAAAAAATTTTTTGAGCAGGGAATTAAAAATATGCCTAAACGTTGAGAAGACTTTGTAAATAATGAAGGAAAATATTTTATTTATTAATAAATAAGTACTTTAAACATTTTTTTTATTGATTTTAAAACCACCTTTAAAAAACGCCCCGAACTTATGGACTGACCTGATAACTCGAAAAGTATTTGTCGGATTCAGTTCAAATTTTTACACAATATTTTTAAGATATTATACTTTTAGAAAATGAAAAAAAAAAATTTTTTTTTTGAAAATTCTGACTACCCCTAACCTCTTAAAATATTGCCATCGCATTCAATCAAGTTTGACAGTTGTGCTATATAAAATAAAAATTGGGTGTCAAGATGTTGAGTTACGGCCTTCATTGCTTGTCTATTTGTGCATATACTGCAGCTGTCTAGTTCCCAAGTGTCAAATATGATGTATGTACGTGTGACGCAATTCGCAAAAATTATAAATCTTCCGATAGGGTGATTAATTTTGCGCCATCGTATATATCATACATTTGTATAAAAATATTTGAAATTGAAAAATAAATAAGTAAATTGTCAAAATGTGCTAAGAACTGGTGCCTTTATAATAATTTCGGGGCCACTTATATGAAGTTCGGCTGTGCTCGAACTCAGCCTATCTTTACTTGTTTATTTGGTATTTAATTCAATTGTGCATCTATTTCCTCTACAGAAAGCTATATTGGATTTGCTTTATGAGCTTTTAAATGTTCCGCAACTACCCTGGACGGATGACTATTTGGTGGCGCTGCAGACTGTTGATCCTTCAGATTTTCAGGTATGAATAAAGAATTTACAAAATTAACATTAAAATAAATAAAACATGCAAAATGTACAATTTCAGGATGCGTGGTTGCTCAGCAATGGCTTTGTTGCCATGGAGGGTCGCTGTATTCTGCCAAGTTTGGCAGCGCGCGCACCAAATGTTTGTGAACAACATTTGTCATTGTTGTTGTACTGTTTTCTAGAGACTGGACTCCTAAATGCACTCGTCGAGGTAATCAGGTCGAGCGATACACATCTGTCGGTGCGTGCAACTGTGCTAATTGGTATGCAAACATGTGTTTTGGGAATGTGGTTGCCATCTTTTAATACAATCAACTTTTATTGTTTGTAGGTAAAATTCTGAACTTAATGCACACACATTTGCCTGCTGATATTTGTAGTACCAGCCCCGCTCTACCTACACTAATTTCACACGCAACTCAGGGTAATCAAAATGCGACCGCCGCAATATCAGCTTTACAAAATTACCAAAAAATGCTACGCAATCGTCCTGCTTCATGTAGTTTATTTTTGGATAGTATTATACAAGGGGGATGTAAGTTGCTGCTGTTGCTGTTTACTGAATTAAGATCGCAGCCTTATGGAATATATTCCGCTTTTCGTTCTAGCCTTAATACAAACGCGTCTGTTTCGTCGTGAAATCAACGCGCAGGATCATGCGCGTTCGTTTAGTGGTAATGCGCTGCCATCATCTGGAGCTGCTGGCCAAATAACAGGTGGCGGCACTCTGGGTATCACTGCTGGCGGTGGTCTTATTACGGGTGATCGTCAGCGCCTGGACTCGGTTTCATCGAGCGATGAGTCGAACACACAGTCATCTTCATCGCGCCGTTCGAGTTTTCGTTTTAAGCGAAAACTATTGCCTTTCTTCGAAAATCAACGTGTGGCGAAATTAATACGTGATTCCAATGTATTGGCTTCACCCGATATAAGCAATTGGGATTGGGAAATTGTTATAACTATTTTGCGCGTATGTTGCATTTAAATATTTGGTATAACTTACAAAAACAAGCGAGTAATATTTTATCATTGCAGTCCAACGTAATGCGTAGGGTAGATGATACTGTTAATAATTTTTTAAAAACGCTCTTGGACTATTACAAACCGAGTAAAAATCGGTTTTCTCACGAGGATTTAGCACATGGAAGAGCAATACCAGCTTTCGTGGTTGCTGGATTGGATTTCATAGATTGGCTTTTGGCCAGTCCAATGGTATGTAATAAGATGGTGAATAGAATTATTTTAAAGTTAAGAATTATCATAAATGGAAAAAGTAGTAAATAACATTCCGGTGGCGCTTACAATAAATGCGCAGTGTGTAATGGAAATAAAAGCTGCATACGGTTCCGAGCAAGAGTTATGGGCATAAAAATGATATCCTCCATTGATTTTATTTAACAAGGCATTTTTGTATGTGCATATAACAGCACATCTAAAATATGAAGTAATAATGCAGGCTCTAAAAATTGTTTAGTCTCGCTTCAGCTGTACGCTACAGGAAAAGGATGCAAATTCAGAAAAATCGATTATTTTAGCGAAAGTCTAAATTTGGGAGTGTTGTAAATAATAATTTAAATTACATGAGTTGTACAGATTAAGTAACGAAAGCGACGCTATAAACAGGACCGAATACAACTACCACTACTGAATCAGACAGTTTACAGACAATCATTAAACGACAATCATTGGGAGTTTCTTACCACCTTCCTTAACTCCCGATCCCCGAATTCCATCATCAGAGTTCAGCCACCACCCATCGCAGATGAAGAACTTCAGCTACCTCGTGTGACACGCGCTATCTTGGCACAGTATTGGAGTAGACTAAGGGGTTAGGGGGTTAGCATCAAGAGAATGACACTGGGCTGGAACCCGCAAGGGAACAGAGGTCGCGGTCGACCAAAAAACACTTGAAGAAGGTCGATGCTGCGCGACTAGCAGATTCCGACATCTCATGGGACGGTGTAAATACAACAGCACAGAACCGTGTACGATAGAAGAGTCTTGTCGAGGCGCTAAGCTCTCGAGAGGAGTAAACAAGGAAAAAAGGGGTTAGGGGTAGTCAGAGGCACAAAAAAATGATGATTTCCAATAATTTTTTTTGCTAGTCAACTGCTTTGTTTTACGAAAATAAAAACATAGCATAATAAATCATGTTTCGACTTGACTTTAGCAAAATTAAAAAAAAATTAGTAATTGTAAAAGTTATCGCTGTTTGTGTGGAGCCCTTTTCTCCAGAAGTCTCTTGCGGTGATCCTCACAAGTCCTTGGAAATTCATCTAAAATCAATCGGACAAGAGAAATTAATTTAATTAATAGATAATCTTGTGCCTGATCGAAGCTTTTTTTCAAAATTAACAATATGGCGGCATCAGAAAATATTTTTTAGATTTTCGAGAAAAAAACCGACAATTAATTGTTAAAAAAAATAGAAATTTTTGCAAAAAAATCCTTCGTTCAGGCATGAGTTTTTAATTTGTTTCAAAAGCAGTATACATTTTATTAAAATCTACCAAGCGGTTTTTAAGTTACAATTTTGAGAAAAAGGCATTTAAAGTTTTGCTATCGACTTTTGTAGATTTACGTACTTACACTGTGTCATCTATTTCTGGACCATATAATAGTTCTTCAGCCGTCATAGCACCTTCCAAAATATCGATTTGCTGTTGCCTATGCACCATTCTACCTTCTCGTGTGTTATCGTTAGCGCGCTTATCTGCAGCTGCTGCTAGCTACTTGCTCACGCACGCTTCGGAGCGTCCGAGCGCCCTTTGTTAATTGTTAAATAACTCGAAAAGTATTTGTGGGACTCACTTCAAAACTTCAATCAATATTTTAAAGATTTTATACTTTAAGAAAATCCAATTTTTGGAAAATTCTTCACACCCTTTAAACTCGAGAATCGATCTCGACATACTCAACATATCATCGGCATGTGAAGTACTACGCACGATACTAACCACCCATTCCCATGACCCCTTAAGTCCATTTACCTAAAACCTATCTCTCTTTGGACCCAACCTGTCAAAACACACAGACAGACGATGAAGACCGGTAGTTACGCTGTACTGGCAAGTCTTCATGAATTGCTACAAAAACAACAACGCTGTAAACTATTTTATTTTGATTTCTTGCATATACATTTATTATGTTTCAAAAGGCTCTTCCTATTCATCCGAAATCAAACCATTATGAGCAAAAACTTCGACACAAGTGTTTTGCGTGTTCGGCGATTTTCTGCTATCGAAAAAATGGATTAAAGAAGTTGCATTAAATTTTGTGTAAAAATGGAATTAAGAGCTCAAAAACACTTGAAATGTTGACAGTGGCATATGGTGAGAGTACTCTGAGTCGAAAAAATATACGAAGTTTGAAAACTCTCTTTATTTTTTTAACACACCTCGTACATCCCCGATCTTTTCTTACAATGCGCCATTGGAAACTTCCATTGCTCTAAACAGGGATGGAAGTCGTTTTCTACAACTGCTTGTTGTTGATGAGATTGCTGATGAAGTGACAGTTCTTGCTCGAACTTAAATCCGACACACTCTTGAACACCTTCTATGTTCTTGTCCTGCATTAGCTAGAACCCGAATGAAATGCTTAGGAGCTCTACAATATGAGAGGTTAGAATGTCTCTCGGAGTTTGAGCTTCAGAGTATACTTAGATTCGCAAAAGACGCAGGCTTATTACAAGAAGCCTACGTAAGGATCAAGCTCCATCTGGTACCACTAAGGACCAATAGGTCTATGTGATGGCTTTCAGCCAGCCCGGTCAACCTAACCTAACCTACTTTGATTAAAAAACGTTAGCACTCCTTTTATTTCGTTCAAAGCCATAAGCCATAAGTGTCAAAAACAAGTTATTCTGCTCTAAGATAACTACCGCAGCAATAAAATTTTGCTAAATATTTTATTATTAGTGTCCCGTTAAGTGTACCGCTATGTTGGGGCGTCACTTACATGTGTTACAAAACAGTTATGCGTTGATGGTTTTTCGTGCCGGCACTCCTATTATTTTGTGGACAGCTGTAGAGCCGTCTGTAGTAGAAAAACGAGTTCGGTTATTTAAAAATTTGTAATCTGTGATGTAAATGGAGTTTCAACCATTTTGCAATAATTATCAAAAATTTATTTTGCCATCCAAGTATAATTCTAAGACTACTAAAATATATAATTATTTCTACTTTTACCTATAGATGGAGAGCATCCGTATACTCACCGACTACTTTTCGGATATTAGCAAGCAACTGTTAGCAGTGAGCACATCGAGTCGCGTGCACGATTGCCTCTTTAGTCCACAGCACATGAGCAACACAATGTGTCAGCAGTATTTTTTATACATTGGCCGCATGTGTCGCGTACAAAAGGGTATTCGTATTTTAACTGACACGGCTGTTTTTGAGCAGTAAGTCCCGATATTAATTAAATCTATGAGTAGTAAATGTAATTATTTGTTTATATTTCATTTGCAGCTTAATCAATTTAGTGCGCAACACAGATCATATATGCTATGTGAAGCTAACTGTCTCTGGTCTGGATTACTCTTTGGAATCGGTGACACGTAAAGTGCTGGAGAAGGCTTTAACTGCAGCAAAGATTCGAAGTGGTCGCTTGTATGCCACACAATTTTTAACGGTGTTATTGCGTGCGCGATTACACAACTTCGAAGTGTGGGGTATACCGTTGATAATCCAGCAAACGAAAGACCCAGATCGCAGTGTGGTGCTGGCAGCTTTGGATGTGCTCGAAGAGGCTTGTCATGAAAAGGTACCTCAGAAAAGATATTAATTAGATGTTGTTCTATTAAAGTTTTAAATTTGTTCTCTTCTTCATGTTAAGTATTATCTCGAAGAGATTGTTAGCATCTGGCCGAATCTTAAGTCACTCGGCGATGTTGGGCGTTTACTAATGGCGCGTTACTACTCCCTTTCACGTGGCTTAAATCATTTGAAAGCGCGCATTCAGGAAGACATTGAGTACTGGAAGAATGGCTACAATAAGCGGTAAGAGAGAGAGAAAGTAAGAGGGCGAGAGAGACAAAGAGAGAGAAAGAAAGAAAGAGAGAGAATGAGAGAAAGAAAGAAAGAGAGAAAGATTGGGAGAGAGAAAGAGAAATAGAGAAAGAGAGAGAAGAAGAGATAGACAGAGAGAAGAGAGAGAAAGAGGGAGGAAAAAAACTAAAATTTTGATTGTTTCATATTTTATAAACCATATTTTTTGGTTTTATTGTTATTGTTTTATACATAAAATTCATATTCGCAGATATGTGCTGCTTGTCGAGGCTAACACACATTCCAGCTTAACATTGCATGTACGCAATGAGGATGGATACTATAGTCGCCGCAATTGCAATACCCGACCGATTATAATTCCTCCAAATATAGCACCTCATCTGTACGGGCAAATGATTCAAACGGCTCAAGGCACAACAGCTTTGAGAAAATATGGTGATTTGCCACATTTGGTTGAAGTGATTAGTAGAGGCAAGTGCTCAGATGATGCGGAGTGTCTGGATTTGAAAGCGGCCATTTGGGCTGTGGGGCATGCATCAACACACTCGAATGGAATTGAATATTTTACAGAATCCGGTTCAAGGTAAGTGTAGATTTGAATGAAAACCAGAGGAGGAGGGGTATGCCATGTAAAATATCGATAAATGGGGTTAAATATGGCGCATGTGTTGCACGAGCGAACAATTCGTAACCTAATTCATGCAATTGTGTCACTGCTACTATGGACTTTAAGGACGTTTCGTTGTCCGGGTAACAGATAACTTTTTTTATTTACCAAAGATTTTATTTTTGCTTGTATCCGACTCAGCGAGAATTAATGTGAAAATTTGGTATTTAATCAAACCATACTTTCTGTGAGTGGATTCCTTTGAAATATACTAATTACTAATTAGTTGTAAAACATTACCTGTACAAGTACGGAAGTGACTGTAGATGTCAAGTTTCGGGGAAAAAATCGGTTTGTAAGATTTGTGGTATTCCTCCTTTTGTAAACTAAGACTCCTTGATGGCCGTCGTCCCTCCATTTGTGTAACAACATCAAGACGCACACCACAAGTAGTAGTAGGAGGAGCTCCTTCCTCTTTATAATGAAATAAACATCCGATCATTTATATTAAGAAATAGTATTTTTTTTTTAATATCAAAATAACACTTCTTATTGGAAAACCCTTTATATATATAAGACTCCTTCGATTCATTAGACCACAGAACATTCGACCAATCTTTTTAGGTAAAACGTTGGTATCGGAAAGTCCATTCTAAACGCTTTTTCCGATTTCCTTCGGAAAATCAGGGCTTCTTTCGGGCTTTGCATCCTTCTAAGCCTGCTATCTGAAGCCTTCTTCTAGCTGTTCGAGCACTAATGGATTTTCTAGTTCCTTCCGACAGGGCAGATGCAAGGGCAGGAGAGTATTTTTTACGATGCTTGAGAGACTTACGTATAAGTTTTCGGCCATCTCGTACACTAGTGAGGCGTTGCCTTCCACTCTTTGATTTATTATGGTGGGATTTTGTATCCGCCAATTGCTTGGCGACTGATTACCGCGAACACCCCACCAAGCTGACAATCTCAATCTGAGACTTCCATTCCTCACTTAAAACTTGGATTCTCACTCTTTTGTCGTAGCAAAGTTCATTTTTTTTTTGTTTTCGATAAAAAGAAATTATTTATATTCGCGCGATAATTTTGCACTAAAAAGTTTTTTATAATATTTATTAATAATAATATTAATATAAAATTTATATTGACTTCAATTTTAGAATTTACGAGAAATTGGTAATCCTAGCAACAAAATGTGTTGTCTACTCGATACGTGCCACCTGCTTCAATGTATTGGGCTTAATTGGTGGCACAAATGATGGTGCAAATATACTCTACAAACTAAGTATGTGTTTTTTTTATATTATCTATTGTGACGTCATTTCCTTTCACTTATCATTTTGAATTGATTCTCTTTGTAGATTGGCTGAGTGTACGCCATGATCGTAACACAGTTTGGCCAGTGCACCAGCCCGA
Source organism: Anastrepha obliqua (assembly GCF_027943255.1). Classification (NCBI taxonomy): domain Eukaryota; kingdom Metazoa; phylum Arthropoda; class Insecta; order Diptera; family Tephritidae; genus Anastrepha; species Anastrepha obliqua. The sequence goes on along the minus strand of NC_072893.1, from coordinate 65,347,879 downwards.
AGATTGGATGTCGAATAATTATACACCGGTGCGGCATCATTATGAAGACATGCCGCCGTACAATTATACAGGCATTGACGATCAAATCGATGGTTCCTATACAGGCAGCTATTGGAATTTGCTATTGAGCAGCAGTAGTACAACTGGTCAGGAAGGCGGTGGAGCAAGCGCTAGCTCAGATGCTCCAGATGCTGTTAATACCAACGCGGAGAATAGCAAAACGTGTGACGATAATGCCACAACAAAACCGCCACAACAACAACAGTCGCAACAGCAAGCGGCTGCTGCAAAATCAAAAACCTTACCTGAAGGAACGCATATGCGTCATGGTAAACATCAGCGTTCACTATCTGAATCGAAAACGACAGATGTAATTAGCTTAATAAGCGGTACAGCTGTGGGCGTGATTGGCATGTATTATCCAGCGCATCGCGTCCGCTACAACTCGTGCACCGATTCGAATACATCGGGCGTGAGCAGTTGTGAGTCGGTGACAATGCGCATACCGCCTGTGGGGTGAGCACTTGTTTGCCTATTGCTTTCAATTTGTGATGCATTTTTAACATTGTAACACTGTACTAAATTTAAATTAATTTTACAGCGATTTTCAACAATTCCCTTTAAGTCCTATACCGAGCATGTCAAATCTTGTTGTCGACTTGCCGCCACAAAGAAATTTGCTATTGCGTGGCTCTTCCTTAGTTGGTGCTTCATATCTGCATACCTCACTCAGTCCGGCGGACATAAAAGGTTATGCACAACTGCGTTCACTGCGGAAATACTGTCGGCCGATGGTTTCGGAATCCGCCACTGACGTTTACGATATCATCGACCGCATTGAGTTTCTGTCACTCGGTTCGTCGGTGATGCGTCCACGAAAATCTTCTTTCGGTGAATCGCAACGTCGCATAAAAGTGCGTAGCTTGGATAGACAATCTTCACTGCGCATTCCGTAAGCTATTTTGCTATTGTTCCCCCAAGGACTTTTAATCAGTTTATTGTTTTCCAGGCGTTTGGATTTCGAAGAGTTGCAGCAAGTACCGCTGCCGACATTAGCCGCACCAAAGTTTCTAGCACAAAATGACTCCAAAGGTCCCTGTTATGCAGGTAAGACTGTCAAAGAGATCTATTAATTCAAACAATATTAATAGGATAAATCTAATAGCTGTATACTCTTACAACTAATTTGAGTATTGTTGAAAATGTGCTAGTTATAACTGTATAGTAGTTCTAAATGAATTATTTATTAAAAAAAGTAAAGAAATTACAAATTTAAATTTAATTTCTAGCACTAGCAGCTGAAGGCCTTCGGCTCGAAAAACGATGCGTTTGCTTTTAGGCAAATTGTTTAGTAATTTCTCGAAATTATAAATTAAGATTATAGGTTAGGTATATACTTAGGCCTGTCATAAGTTCTATTACAAGATAAGACCGTTATAGCTATCAAATTATAATACTTTTTTTTAATGAAGATCATTTTAAAGATTTTAAATTTTCATTCGAAATGGCCACCGTTCACTTTTACACAAGTCTTCAAACGATTAGGCCATTCTGCTGCACGCACGGTTTCCATGGTAATTGGTATCGCTGCGCGAATCAGAGATTGTTTGAGAATCTCCAAACTTCAGTGAGGTCCTCGACAGACAGGCCATGTTCGCCAATTCTAACCACAAACTGTAGTCCAATGGACTCAGATCTGGACTTCCAGATGGCCAATCTTCTGCGGCTATGAACGCAGGAGTATTGTTTTTTAGACACTGCTGGGTGGTGTTTGCCTTATGGACTAGAGCGGAAGCTTGGTGAATGATCCAACGCTCTCCGTTGAACAGGGTGGAGATTAACGGCCTCACCACTTCCCCGATCTTAATCCCTTTTTCGCAGAAATGAAGAGATTTAACTCCTTTATAAGACACTCCCCACCAAACTTTTACGGAGGTTGGATAGTGGCCTCGCTGAACCTTTGGAACAACATTTTTTGCGTCTTTAGAAGGTTTAGCATTGATTTTGACGTTTTGCTTATTAAAAACTTCTTCAACAGTGAACATTTTCTCAACTGTAAAAATAATATTTTCATCGCCGTTGACCGCTTGCCACCGAAGAAGTTGCCTGCATTTGTCGAGTCTAATATTCAAGCGCGTTGTCAAACAATGGCCAGTTGAGCGACGGGCATGGATCTGGTCGGTACATTCATTTTCCTGGACATGATTCTTTTTCGAATGGCTTTTATGACTGCACTGGTTCGACCTACGCGAGGACGATCACTTCTTTTTCTGTCTGCCACTTCAGACGTTGGGGGAAAACGATTGATCGTGCGGTAAACAAACATTCTTGGTATATTAAGATTTTTCAGCAATTCGTAAATCTCACTGGCACTTTTACCACACTTGCAATGCGATTTTCCTTAACTCTCCATTCCATTCTTCCATTCCAATTTGCCACGAAACTGAGTATAATTTATGAGCAGACAATGCATACGAACAAAAGCAAAAATGGATGAGGTTATATCTTTTCCTGTCCTATAAAAGATACGGAATATTTTATATTTAATTTATTTTATTTTTGAAAAGTAAATTATATTTACTTATTTAATTAATTATACTTTATAATTAAAAAAAAATATTAATCTAATTTAATTCTTGTTTTTAGGTATTTGTCTTCCGAAAAATTTGCTTGATCTCTTTCCCACGCGCAACCTCGGCCGTACTTACGTCTCCCGGGATATTCAAGATCAGGATTTGATGGACATAAATTTGCTTACTGCAAATCAACAATTCTTGAATGATTCCCTCAACAATGAATGTGGCGATGAGTCCTCGGTTATTTCGTCGCTTTCCGATGTCTCGTCGGTGAGCAAGCGATCAAAGTGGCTCGGTGCAAAGCACGGTCGTAATAATTGTCTGCATTGTTCGCGTGCGCGTCGCAATCGGACGCACACACAACGCCTTGACAGCGATGCAGCCGCGGCATCGGCAGCGGCGGTGACATCGGCAGCAGGCGTAGCGCTCGCAATGGGTGGCGAACTTTATACAAGCAGCGGCACGCTAGTAGCTGCAACAACGGGTTCACACACCGCACGCAAGACGAATAAACAACCGCCAATCACACAGCAACAGCCAAAGTCCCAAACGTCACAACAAAATGCACAAAGCTCTTCAACTATACAGTTATCTGACATCTCGTTTAACTCGCCCGAAAGTATACTCAGCGATGAGAGTATGCCCGATCGTCTGACCGCGAGCATATTGTTTAACGTTCAGCGCTTGGCGAATCCAGTCAGTGCGAAGCAGTCGAAGATGGCGTTGCTGGAGCTGAAACAGAAGCATCCAACATCTTTTCAAGATATTTGCCTCTATTCGGAGGTGTGCAAAGCATTGGGACGTAGTAGTTATCGGATGAACGCACGTCGTTTTGTACAAGAACTGTTCCTTGATTTGAATTTCGACTCATTTTACGCCGAGCCTACAGATATATTATTAAAAAAGGAAAAAGACTTTGCTGCGTTGTCAGAGCGCACTGAGGCGGGGCAGGGGCAAGAGCAAAGCGGGAATGTACGTTTAGCGAAAGGGATGAATAGTGTGCCGTCTATATTGGGTGCAAGTGCTGCAGCTGTGCATGGTGATATAAGTGGCGGTGCTGTTAAGTCACTAACGGCGCAAGCATCAGCTGGTGGGTTGATATATATGCCAACTCATAAGGTGGTAACGCATCTTGGTGGTAAACTGCAACCGTTAGCTAGTGTTTACGAAGCAAGCTGTGAAAATCTGTTACAGGATGGCTCAACGAAACTGGAAACAAGCACAAAATCGAAACTAAAAGGTGATAATACCCAAGCGGATAAAACGTCTGCACGGTCAAAAGTCAAAAGCTTAGGAATCACATCATCGTCGGTGAGTGTCACTTCGTCGTTAGGTCGTGAAATTCAAAACGAGCTACGTATAACCTCCGATAGCGACGAAAGTGATTACGAGGATACCAATCGTTCAACGCAGTGGATAGCGACACCATCAGTGCTGACGAATGATGATGTCGACGAAGTAGACTACATTGCGATACAACGTTGCGACATTACCCCTGCCTCATCGACGACTGCAGCATTTTCATGCAATACGACATGCACCAGCACAACCTCCAGCCATCCGACGATCAGCAGCAGCAATTGCAGCAGCGAACAGACAACCAACAGCAGTAATCGAAGCAGTATTTGCACAGTTAGTCGACAACCTACGATGAGCAGTGTATTCGCGGACAGCAACTTGGAACGTGTTAATACAAATAACAATAACAACAACAACAACCACAACACTAACGCCAATTTGAATAGCAGCAATAGTAGTACGAATTTGAATGCGAACGTAAACACGAGTGTGAGCAGCGGCAGCATCGGCGGTGGCAGTAGCAGAGGCGGCGCGGTCATATTAGAGAACCAAAATAAAAAGTATACACGTGGACGTTTTTATACGCTTGAATTGGACTTGAGTTGTACGAAAAATAAATTTCCCATTACAGATCGTAGCCGCAGTAAGGCAAATTGGCAAACGGAAAGTGCTGTCGCTGTCGTTGCTGCTGCTGCTGCTGCTGCCACACCTGCCACTACAGCTGCGTCCAGTGCCGTGACAACAACTAAAGTACTTATGCGGCGTGGTGGCGGTGTGGAAGATGTGGGAAGGAATGGAGGAAAACCAACGGGAAGCGCGCCAGCGACGAACCAAATAGCAAATTCACTATCAACCACAGCCGCGACGACGACAACGACGACGACGACCAGCAGTAATACTAATTTTCACTATCGATTGCCAATCATGCGACAATCATACACTGCGGGCATTATGCCGCAAATACAATACACCAACATAACTGGCAGTAATTCTGGCGATAGCGCTGCCGATAATAGCAACACTGGTATGATTCCTGGCGGCGAAGGCGTCGTCAACCCGGCAACAGTTGGGAATAATGTTCCTATAAGCAATCAGCCAACAAACACGACCGCTAGCATAACCACGCTAACAATAACGAAAAGCTTGGCCGCGTCCTTGGCAAAGCCCATCGGCAGTTTGTACTGTGAAAAACGATTGCAGGCGCTCAAGATGGATGCGAAAGCAACTGACACGTAAATGTGTACGTACTATAATGCTGGCATAAAAAGAAACGGCAAAAACAACCAAAACCAACAGCTCAGTTTGTTAATTTTTTTCGCATACTACCTTTTTAATTGTTTTCTATCTGTCAGTTTGTTATAACTTGAAAACGGTATTTGTTTACGTTTATGCTTATCCCATTAGGAATTGAGTTTAGTGAAGTGTGCGAGCAAGTAGAGTCTGTGATAAAAAAAAGTAATTTTCTTTATCAAGGCGAGTCAGTGAGGTCAGTTTTAGAATATTAAGTTGTGGCATTTGAATTTCTTGAGGATTTAAAGTATAAACCAATATCAAAACAATCTATATTTTATGTAGCTTTAAAAATATTGAAAAAATTGGACATATGAAAAAGACTTTGAATTGTATTTTATTTATTTGTGAACATATCTATGCAATTCTTCTAAATCTCTTTAATATAATTTTGAAAATATGAAATTAGATCTGCCTTTTTTTGTTTAAGTTTAAAGTGTTGAACAAATTATCGAAAAAAGAAGAAGAGAGGTGCAAATAAATGTGTGTATTTTATACTCAATGCATTTTAAAACAGCTTTTCCTCATTGAAAAAAAAAAAAAACAAATTGAAATTCTTCTGCTGAAGGAAAGTCATTTAGCAGCAATCTGCTCGCCTTGTACTTCGAGAGCATTTTTAAACATGGCTTTAAAGCTAAACATGATGCTATGTAAATAAAAAAAAAACAAATCATTTTGTGTATTAACTGAATATTATGTTTCCCATAATTCTGTTGCAATCGAAGATTCTAAAATATAGTATATGTATATATAAAATGTATCCGAAGCAATCGAAAAGCAAAACAAAACAAAAAGCAAATGACAAAGTAAAAAACGCATAAAGCTCAGAACATTACGATTTTATGAAAATAATTTCTCATTGTAAAATTTCAAATAATATACTCTGTATATTCTGCATTCAGCTATACTTACACAAAAACATCAACAAAAGCCAGACGATGATGGGTTTGATAATAAGTCGAAATCGTAATAAAGGTAAAGTTACAATTAAGAAACAAAAAAATGGGGGAAAAATTAGGCTTTAAAACACGCAAATCGGGAGGAAAACGGCCAACTTAGAAGAAGTATTTTATTTGAAATTTAAATTTATATTGTCTTTTTGCGTGTGAGTTGCACGTATGCATGCGTTTTGGTTCTGTTAAGTAAACAAATAATGTTGAAATACTCGGTGTTTGCAGTATGCACAAAAAACGATCAGGAGAACACAAAAAAAAAAAAAAAACAATCGAAAAAGTACTGACATTTTATTTTCATTGAATTCATGCTCCATAGGCGGCGACTATCAACGTTTGTTGAAATTCGAATTGGATTTTTTTTTCCGTGACGGCAGTTTGAACTGAAAGGCAGAAACGATGCTCACAGCAGTCACTATAATGATCAATAGTTGCTCAGCATACAATATTTGCCATAAATTTTGTTTGTTCTTGCTGTAACAGCATAAACATTCCCCATAAATATTTGGCGAATGTTGCTGAAGTTGGTCGAATATAAATTCGGGTAACGTAGATATATTTTGCTCGAATGATTGAGGTGGCATTACTTGGTTGTTCCGGCCACAGTGTAATCGTACACAGTGAGCTGGCTATTGGCAACATACTTTTTTGACAAAATGTATGTGAAGTGATTTATATGTGTTTATATGCGTTAGTAGCATAAAGAAAATGTTCAACCAATACATTCTAGTCCGGGAGCCAGGGGTCATTTTGACCTCATCATTTCATGCCGACTGATTTTAATACTGAAAGCAGGCGCCATCCAATGGATGACGAAACCAACTGTCAGCTGGTGCAGTAGCGGTGGGTACGTAAGTGGGATGCTGCGAAACGTGTCGAAAAAAATTTTTAACAACTCATTTAATACCGGCTTAAATTTTTTTTGTGTATTGTTAACATTTAGTAGAATAAAAAAAAACAGGACACATATGAAAATATAATAATGATAGTCAGCTGCGTTTATAGCGGTGGGAAGACCGTCAGCCGAAGTAAGAATGCATCATTGCGTGCATACATCTCGGCGACGCGCGGAATTTTCAAAGCTAAAAATGCCCGGACTAAAAATTATGTAAAAAAATTTCAAGCGGCATAAACTAGTTTTACTTTTCAATTTTTTTTTTCAAATTCACCTGTTCAGCTGACGTGTTTTCCCCACTCTACCACGCAGCTGACTATTTTTTTTTTATTCTACTAAATGTGAATAAAACATGAAAAAAATTTCAGCCGGTATAAAACGAGTTGGTAGAAATTTTTTTTCGACACGTTTCGTACCCTATCACAGTCACTCCCACCGCGGGTGCGCCAGCTGACGTTCACTTTCGTTATTCATGCAAGCTAAATCACAAGTATAGTCAAGAATTTAACGGTATAAAAACGCAGTCCAAAATCGACCCCTGGCTCCCGGACTATTCGAACGACTAGTCAAATAAGCATGAATACATTTTTTTTATTTTGACTACTAGGCTCACTGTATATGCACACTGTGGTTCCGGTAAAGGGTACTTAATGCTCACTATTGACTGCTGTTTGAATCTGGAAATATGCACCATACATTTAGTTATACCATTAATTTTTTTTTTTTTTTTTTTTTGAAATAGGCGTCCATAATTTTTTAGTAAAAAAAAAAATATTTTCAAAATCATTGAAAATTACTTTTTATTTAAACAGCTTCTATGCACTTTTTTCTGGCATAACTTATATCTTTTTAAAAAATTTGTTTATAAAAAATAAAAAAATTTTTTTTAATAACAATAAAAGTATCATATACATAAAAAGCCGTTATTTTCATAAATATTTGTGGTATAAAAAAGAAAAACGCTATTAAATCACTAGTTGCGATCGTAAAAAATAGTCACTCATATTGACTGTTGCTTGAATGCCGGTATAACTTCACATAGTAAATACGAATTTGCGCAGCCCAAGTATGCTTTATTTTTTTTTTAAACAGTCCCTTGTCTCGTTCCTAAAATGGTTTCGGCCGCTCACATTTATTTCAATGAAATATCTAAAAACCAAATTTAGGAACATTTTACAGACGATTTGTTCTCTCCTAATTTTTAATGTACAACAACTGTTCCTTAATTTTATATTTCAAAGAAATAGAAAAGTTTATGTTTGTGGATGCTTGACAAAACAATCTATTATTTCGTTATGGCTTCTTTAATTGATGAGCAATAAAAAATGAGATTTTGGGAATATACATATTTGCCTGCAATCTGTGGCTGCATAGACCTATGCATGTTTAATATACATCTCAAATGTAGTAAATCTCTTAGAATATGTATGTGTTTGGAGGCTTTCTAACGGCAAACAGGTTTTCTATGTTACTTTATGTCAACAAATGCAATCGGTGGTCTGTCTGCCATTGCCTGAATGTTTTTGATATTTGATGTTCGCATGCAAAACCATCCGACTAAGAGCCAGTTTGCTACGATAAATCATCCTCGTCTACGGCGGCGGTCATTGTGTGCATGTCAATATACCGGCAGGAAACCACTTTCAGATGGAGAAACGATAGCAAAGCGCCTTCGAAGCCCACTGCATTTTGCCGATTTAACACAAAAATTAAATGCCTTTCGATGGTACACAAGCGCTCACATAATCAAGTCACTTTATCTTTTTTAGAATGTACGCTATATTTTTTATGCAAATTTGTTTTCCTAATTTTTTCACAAAAATATAGTTTGTCGCATAACAAAAACTTTATAAATCAAAGTCCCAAACTTGGTAGAATATTCGCGGAAATTTCAAAAAAATGTCTTCAACATTTTTAGAAGCTTTATAAGGATGTACTTTTATAGCTCAGTCTATTGTAGTTTAAACTTTCAGAAGAATTTAACAAATTTAAAAAAATTGTTAAAATTTCAAAATTTTTAAAAACTTTTTGGGATGCACTTTTATAGCTCAGTCAATTTAAGGTTAAAGTCTCATAAAAATTCAACATATTTCAAAAAATTCTCATTAAAATTTAAAATTTTTTAGAAGCTTTTTGGGGATGCAATTTTATAGCTCAGCCACTTTTAGTTTAAAGTTTCGCAGGAATTCAGCAAACTTCAAAAAATTGTCATCAAAATTGGAAAATTTTTAGAAGATTTTTGCGGAGCTTTTTTCATTCAATTTCAGTTTTCAGTAAATTTAATTTTCGAACTTTTTAACTCGAATTTCTGGCCCAGTTTTATAGCCCATTCAATCTTAGTATAATGAAATGTAGGTTTGAAATTGGGTCAATTTTGGATACATTTCTTTAGCATACGATGTTGAACGTTTTCTTTTATACATAGTAAAGGGTGTAGGTATTGTTTTAAAATAAAACATGTCAGAATTTAGATTTCTTCATGTTTCATTATTTTTATCACAAATTTTGTTTCCTTCAGATCTCACTATTTTTATGCAAAATGCATAGAATTGTTATTCTATGTGAAAAATGACATCATTTAAATGTTCACCATGCCACATTATCATACAAGAATTAAAATTTTCTAGAACTCGCTCACACATCCCAATGAGTTCAGCAATCCTGATCCGCATTTTTTATTTCAGCTCTGGAATCGTTGTTGTTTTATTCACATAGACTTAAAACAAAAACCCAGTCTGATTTGCCAGTCCTTTTTCTATCCTTGACAGTAACAGTTTCTTGAAATTTTTTCACCAAACTTTGAATTGTCGACTCATTCGGACGATTATTTCCACGAAAAAATTACGAAATTTTCCATTTGTTGTTCTTAAAGATCGATCATTTTTACTCGTTGTTTTTCTGTGTAAAATTGTACATCTGTCTACTTGAAAAATATCAAAGATGACATAACAAAGGTAACGTCTAGGAATTATTCACTACCGACACTTAGGCTTCACTTTTGAAAGACCTTTTACTTCCGAACATGCGCTTTATATGGAAGAAAGAAGACTAAAAGTACTTAATTATGTGAGCGAAAGTGTAGGATAATTTCCATCGTAATTGAAGGCGCCACATCGATATTTTTTACCAATCAAAAATTGGTGTATTCCTTTTGCTTTACTGGAAGAATACACTAAGTAGAAATGTTTTGTTTTGTCATAAATCCACAAACACACATGCATATGCATATACTTATATATGTAAATTAGTATTAAAGAGATTCTATCATAAATATATTTACTTGCATATTATATGTAGTTCAATGAAAGCCGCATTTCCACAATAGTTAGTTACCATTTTGTTAAAATATTTATAAATATACCGAGGTACGATTTTACTATTTAGTAAAATATAGAAAAAAGACAAAACACAACAACACAAACATTATACTAAAAAATAAATTGCAGCATTTCCCAATACAAACACACACGTGGGCACACAATTAAGTCATTTATGAGCTATGCGCTATTATTTTTACTAAAACGATTTTTAGATGAAATATGAATGAAAAAAAATTGTTTTTGTCTTATTTAAGATGTAGCTTACTTTTATAATACATATAAGAATTAATAAACATATTTTTATTAAATTTTTTTATTGCTTCTGCATATTGAGTGGATATGTAAGCATAATGTTCGCAAATATTTTATTATATAGGAAAAAAATGCTCAATATTATATGCAAAAAAAAAAAACAACAAATTCAAAAATCAACGCGATTTTTGAGCGAATTCAAATTTGCACTTTAATTGAATGGGCTATAAAACTGTTTACTCGAAATTTTCCCAGAAATTCTAGTTAAAAAATTTAAATTTAAATATACTGAAACTTTAGCGCAGTTTGGCGGTCTGGAGGATCTCAAAAATAGATTCAGCAATAGATCCTCTAGCGCTGTTTAGATTTGCTAAAAGCGTTGACATCCTCCGTGATGCCCACTTTGAATTTTAATAGAGGTCAGCCTCCATCTGGTATCTCTAGGGACCAAAGGGTCTATGATGGCTTAATGCCAGGCGGGTTAGCCTTACCTAATTCACTGAATACTGATGTTGATTGAGCTATGGAACTAAATCCCTAAAAAGTATCTACATTTTTTTTAGTTTTAATGACAATGTTTGTTGAATCTTGCGAATCTTTAACGAAGTTTTTTTTTTTGTTTTAAAGAAAGAACTATAATTTTCTAAAAGATTCAACACGGCAAGCATGGCTGAATATTGTAGAGAAGAAAAATTTGTAAAAAGAAGAACCGAATGCGGCCATTTTCTACTTAGTGTAATTTTTTTTTTTATTTTTATCAAATTGACCACCTGGTAGAATATCTCGTTTGACGTATTACAGACATCTGTTTTCACAAGAACTTACAACAATCGGGTCTACGTTAAGAAATCGAGTCCGATTTATATAGGACTAAGGCCTATCACTACTTATACAGCAGCATTCTCCAAAAATGTAAGAGACATTTTTCAAATTTCATTGCCTTCTGCAGAACGGGTGCATTTGAATGCTTCGGCTCATTTAATAAAATCTCATAAATTCTCTGTAGCGTTTCAATTCGAGTTTGTGGTCGGTCGTTCGAAAACTCGTACGCGTTCAACCTGAGTCATGTATTTATTTCGAGTCGTTGTCGTTCTGAGTTCTTCATGTAAATGCAATAGGTAGCAAAACAAAAAAAAAAAAACAACAACAACAAACAGAAAGAGGAGATTCTCACCTTCGTTCAGAGATGGTACAAAATTGTTCAGTCAGTGGCGAGCATAACTGTTGTTGTTGAAGTGGTTGAGTATTTCTATTGAAATAATCCTAATGAGCGACTAACGCCGTTTTACTAGCTACACTGCTCTCTTGTTATGCCTTCTGTTTTTTTTTGTTTTTGTTTTTAATTTTTTTGTTTGTTTTCAGTCTAACTGAGACATAACGATGATTTGACATGATGATTTATTTTTTAATATTTGCAATGTTTTTCGAGTTATATAATATTTTTTTTCTTATTTGTTTATTATTTTTCATTCTATAACCAAAACAAAATAAATTAAAATTTTAAACTTCACATCTAAATTTGAAAATTTTCAACAAATTTTCAATTCAAATTTGAAAATTTTAATGTGAATATTTAGATAAATTCTGAGTAGTTCATTGAATTTTGGTAAAATAAAGTGGAAGTTTTAAGTGGCCAAAGAATTCCAAATGCAGTAAAAAGCCTTTTCTACGGCTCCTATCTTTAGCTGTCTTCTTCGCGCAATTTTGATCTTAGTGAGAGTTCCTTGATTGACTGACCATAATTTTTAAAATGTGTTTGGGGTTAACTCTCCGATACAGAAATTTAGCTCATGTGGTAACGTAGGCGTGGCATAGTAATGGTCTTTACATTTGACTTTCGTTGGGCTATTTGCCCATGTATTGTTTTTGTTTTTGTTTTTTGGGTTTTTTTATTTATTATTTTGTTTTGGTTATTTATTTATTTTTTTTTTGCTATTTTCTTATTTGATTGGGTTGGCAACTAAGTAATTGCTGATTTACTTTAGAAAATGAAAAACAATTTTTTCATGGAACTAAATAACTTCATTCTGTAATGCATTGCCCATTTTGATCATCATAATCCCACGTTCACAAACTTTTGGTTTTTATTAGCAAAAAATTGAATCAGGTACGATTTGACATCATCATCATTATTGAAATTTCTACCATTCAAAGAGTTTTGTAAAGATCAAAACAAAAAGTAATCAGATGGTGCAGGTCGGGACTATATGGTGGATGTGGCAAAACTTCCCAGCCAAGCTCCAATAATTTTTCCCGAATGGCCAAAGCTGTGTGTGGCCTTGCATTGTCATGATGAAATACAATACTTTTCCGATTTGTTAATTCGGGCCGCTTTCTTCAACTGCATTGTTTAATTTCGATAGTTGTTCAATGTAGATATCAGAATTGATCGTTCGATTGGGTGGTAAGAGTTCAAAGTAGACAATTCCTTTGTAATCCCACCAAACTGATAACAAAACCTTCTTTTGATGAATATCAGCTTTTGATGTTGTTTGAGTTCGTTCACCTGGCCTGCTCCACGATCTATCCGCTTGATATTGGCAATTTTTCATCGCCAGTTATCAGGCCTTTTAAAAATGAATCATTTTCATAACGTTTCTTTAGCAAATCGCAGCTGGTAATGCGTTGCGTTAAATGCGTTTCTTTCAGTTCGTGAGGAACTCATTCATCGAGTTTTTGAACATAGCCCAGTTGTTTTACCATAAGTGATTTTCAGTGCATGTCTGTGATACATGAAGCTTCTCTGCAAACTCACGTGTTGTTCGGTGACGATCCGAATCGATTATTGCTTTGATTAGGGTGTGATCAAGTTCAACTGGAAGCCCAGGGCGTTTTTCATCTTTGAATGAAAAATCACCACAACGAAATTTGGCAAACGAATTTTGACACTGCCGTTCTTTTAAGGCTTTGTCACCATAAACAGCACATAATTTTTCATGAGCTTGCGGTGCGGTTTTCCCTTTGCGGAAATAAAAAAGCAAAATGTGACGAAAATGTTCCTTTTGATTTTCGATTTTTCAACGAACGCCAAACGAAAACTACGCAATGGAACAAAAACGTTTTCTACTGATTGACAGCTGAATTGCCAACTATCAAATAAAAAAATGTGTTTTACATTTGTACTACGTCTGCGAACCTAAAAATTCAACTGAAGTCATCTATGAGTGAAATCCGCAATTACTTAGTTGCCAACCCAATATTTTTTTAAATTTTTTTTCTTATTTTTCTTTTCTTATTTTTTTTCTTCTTTTTTTCCTTATTTTTGTGTTTTCTCTTTTTTTTTTGTTGTGTGTTTTGTTGGTAAGCCATTTATTATTGTAAAAACATAAATTAATACTACTGAAGTGGCTGTTTTTGGTGGAATATAAATCTTGGTTATCCCGTTGATCTATACCCGACTGTCATGCCCGTGCTGATGTTTTCAGATCATGTGCTAGATCCAAGTGCAACTTTATATATTATTTGTTTGATTTTTTTTTGTCTTACTATAACTGGTTTACTTTTTCTGTCATAGAGGTTATTTAACGTTAAAATTTGCAAAAATCTCTGGCTTTGTTAGTTTTTCCGCGCGGTAGGGTCAATGTTTTCATCATTGTGCCACACAACTTCTGCTTACGTGGCACTTCTAAACAAATATCCTTCATGAAAAAGGATGTAGTGCGCTCGTTTGTGGCATTTACATATAAAGAAATACCTTTTCAATGGAAAATATGCTGAAATTGGAATGATTTTCATTTCCTGAACACACGAATGAAAACTGAAATGGCTTAAATATGTGCCCACTTAACACGGCAGGAACTAACGAGCATTTGTCTACAATTTAAAGCTATTAATTATCTCGAGTTTCAATATCGTCAGTGGTGAATAACGTAATAATACTCTAGTAGTACAGGCATTACGAAGAAAATAATGTGCATTGTTAGTAAAAATATTAATTCAGTCACAGTCTTTGGTTATGTGTCCACGTGTGTATGCAAAAATGTATGTGGCCGGAAGTTGCAGAAATATTTTACAACCGTAAATATTGTACAAAAAGCGAATAGAAAGTAAACACGAAAAGAAAAACAATATATAAAAGAGTTAAAGAGGCAAAAAAAAAAAAACAAAAACAAAATTTAAATAAATTTACAATTTGCGTGTAATTCAAATTTTATTTAATTTTTTTAGTTAAATTGAGCAAAATAGTGCAAGTGGATGCAATAACTCATAGGGAATATTGTAGCGAAATATAAATGTAAAATGTATTAGTAGATAACACCAAAACTGATGACTGCCAACATGGAAACTAGAAACTTCATCTGCACTACCTTACAAACGTTTTTTTTAAAATGATATTTCAGTTATTTCGAGTATTTTTCAATTAGTTTCGAAAATAAATAAAACATTTGTAATTCTGTGCCTGCTATTTACGATTATACTGTGTGACACTGAAAATATACTTTCTTCGATATATACATACATCTAACTGGGCCTAATTAGGTAGAAAAAAATTACATACTCAGAGTTTTGAAATAACCATCGAAATTTGCACTTAGAACTGAAAATGCATTTTTTCACGGTAAGAAGTATTTATATACTCGACCGTAGCTGTATATTTATTTATAGGGTGAAAAAGGATTGTAGAAGAAGAAGCTGTTCGCTAGACTACTAACACACACAAACGAAGAAATGCTGAAAACTCCACATTTAGTACTGCAAAAACGAAGACTAAAACGAATAGCTCCGACCGCCCTAGCAGATGCGACATCATTAAAATAGATATCAGCTATAATTCTTATGTCAACCTATTCTCTGTTTTATGTCATATAATGCCTCTGTGTATTTATCCGTCTTTTGTCATATAATTTTTTCACGTATTAGCTCTCTTATGCCGTAAAAAGAAATGTACTTTAAATAAAGATTTAGCTTATATTTCCATAATTGTTATAAAAAATACTAAGCGTCCAAATTTGACAGGAGTAATAAATTGGGGGAAAAATACTGCTGAAAATAACATATTAGGTGCGTATAGTGGTGTATGAAGTGTTAATATATCTCAAGTTATGAAGAGAGTAACAGGTAAAACACAAGAAAAATTGAAAATTTTAGTACATTTTTACTTTTTGAATAGCGTTTACCAGTGTAAAGGTGAGATTATATGAGAATGAACTACTTTCAATTCTGTTTTAAAGGAGCTTTAAATTACACTGTGGAACAAATTCAGGTGAGCAAAAATTAGGTCCATTCTGAGAGTGGCGGGTGAAAATAGAGGCGAAATTAGAAGACCCGTATCGCGCCGTTTTTTTATGTTAGTTCGAATTTTTTTTAATCGGCTTTCGAAGTTCGAAATCGGAGCCGATTTTCGGTATATTGTTTCATAAGTACCACAAAAATTTTCGAAACCAATTTTTTCAAAAATTGTAATTGTTGCACAGATCTCTAGGAATAATTTGGCTTTTACAGATTGAAAAAATATCAATTAGTCGACGAGTTATAGCCAAAAAACTATATAAACAATTTTGCTCCGATTTCGAACTTCGAAGGCCGATTAAAAAAAAATTCGAACTAACATAAAAAAACGGCGCGATACGGGTCTTCTAATTTCGCCTCTATTTTCACCCGCCACTCTCAGAATGGACTTAATTTTTGCTCATCTGAATTTGTTCCACAGTGTTATGAAAATCCAATGAGGGTCGGCGCAGATTTTTCATCCTCTTATTTAATCAGAAACAACTCTCCATATTTACTATTCAGAAAAACAGAGCCAAACAAAAAAAATGGGAATGAAACGATTGAGTGAATTTTTTAATTGAATGTAATTGTTTCTTTTTTGGGTATGGAATGCTGATATTTTTATGATGAAATAAATATAAAGTTTGCTACATTGCATTGAAGTGCTATAGCACTAGAACTTATTGCAAAGTTTTGAACTTACCACTTTTGAAAATTAATTTTTTTTATTATTGAATTTCAAATCTTGTTTTCTGAAAAAAATACATATTATAAATTGAAGTTTAAAACTTGTTAGTGACAAAAAAAAATCCACTAATACTCACATTTTTTAAACAGAATTTTTAGAAAGAATTTGAGCATGCGGTTTTATAGCTTCTTGAATTTTGTTCTAATAAAGCGCAAGTTTCAGCTGACCAACCGTCACAGTTTTGTTGTTTGCCAACCAATTTTCATGATTCTTGCATATTTGGAAAGACTGACGCTTCTGCAATTACGTCACGCCAATCAGAGCAAAGATGAGCCAGTTAGAGTACTTTTACTGGAAGGTCAAAGTTTCAGTCGCCGACGACTTCTGCAATTCTTCATTCCTTCCATACAAAATAATGAAGAAAATGCACAGATCACCAGCAAAAAATTTTTTTTCAAAAATCAATACGATTTTTGAGTCAGTTAAAACTTGCACTTTAACAGCACAAAATTCAAGAGATTATAAAACTGCATACTAGAATTTTTTCTAATTTTTTAGAATTTTGTGCTGATAAAGTACAAGTTTCAGCTGACACAAAAAACACGTTAAATTTTGTTAATTTTTTTTAGCCAGCGACCTGTGCATTTCCTTCATTATTTTGTATGGAGGGAAACACCCAACATCTTTAGCAAAAGAAATCGTCTAAAATCAACGCGATTTCTGAGCTACGTAAGACTTGCCTATTCTTATACTAAATTCAATGGGCTAAAAAACTGCGTGCTCGGATTTCTGATGAAAAAATGTGAAATTTTGATGTAAATTTTTTGTATTTTTGTTTTGTTTTAAATTTGCATAAAGTTTGAAACCTGGATTTAAAGGGCTTTTGCAGGATAATGAAATATATTTTAATACAAAAATTATTCAAATTAAAAACGAAACAAATAAATTGTTAAAACTTTTCATTAAGTCTCTGTGCTATTTTGTTTAACGCAGTGTAGTTAACTTGTTATTTATTTATTCTACTTTTGACCCTTTTATTTCATCATAAAAAATCACCATACATACGAGTATACCCCCAAAAACAAGAAAATCACATTAAATTAAAAATGTCACTCAAGCAATCAATCAATAGACAAATATCTCCCTAGTCTCCTAGTTTAAGGTTCGTTGAAAACAAAATTGAAAGAAGTTTATTCTAATAGAATCTCACATTGACACCAGAAAACAAAATGGTGGTTAAAAATGGAAAACATGTACTAAAATTTAAGTTTTCTTTTTCTGGCATTTCTAAAGATATATTATTCATTTTTATTTTATTTTAAAAATCTACATTACAAATTACCTTGCAGACTAGAAAAAATGTAAAGAAAAACAAGCCAAATTTGGCAACTAAAATATCACCAAGCAGTATGAATAGAATATTAAGTAACTAAATTTAATTTTTTTACAAAGTCAGATCTAGATAAAGCGAAATTAAGCAGGCTGGAATTGGATAATGAATTATAGTCTTTAAGCGCGCGCGCAATAGGTGCATAATTTGCCGCAAATTTAGTCTTACAGTTTTCCCCATAAAAAGGGTAAACATTATGAAGATATTTTTGTGGAACATTAAAGCTCATCCGCACAAGTGGAACTGAACAAGGCGACGATGTCATTAACAACACTGAAAATAAACGAGATTCTAAAGATTCGAAATTAATTAGCTTTAGCCGAGAATTATAGAATGGAAATAGAGAACGTAATGTTTGCCTAACCCCTTGCCGTGCTTTAACGAGTCTGACTCGTGATGAAAATGTTGGTCCAATCATGAATATGGCGAGCCAGGCTCGCCGGGCCAAACGTGTACAACACAACCAGAGTTAGTCACGAGTCTCATAATTGCTGGTACAAAGTAGTTTATATTATTCTGATCTGTTTATCACGCGTTCACGCGTAACACTTGGACCCGAGTTTCTTCGAGCTAAATGGCATGGCAAGGGGTTAAGAAATATTTTTTGAACGCGCTCAATTCTATTTATCGAAAGTTGGTCGCAAGCTCTGTAAGTGAGAACGAACAAGAGCCGCAAGCAGCAGATCAGAAAATCCAGATGCATTGCGAGGAATGAAGCATAGAACCGAATACGATTTGAATATTTTATATACCATTGTAAGCAGCTAAATATCTTATGTTCAATGACATAAAAAAATGTTTCACGGAATAAATAAATTTACAGTTATGTGTAAGAAGTGCATGAATGCTTCAACTTATGAAAAATTGGTTTTTCGAACATAAATAAGTGCGGATTTTGAGTGTCAATTTAAAGTTTTGAGTGTGTAATTTTTTTTTTTTTACTTGACTTGAAAGTATATTGAAACATTTTTTTTTATTAAATTTATTAGTTATGTTTTTTTTTAATTTATTTTTTTTTTTCTGAATTTATTATTTTTGTTTTTACTAATATATATTTATTATTTGTTTTATGTCCCAAATATTTGTTATTTTATTTAAAATAATTTCTTTATTTTTTCATTTATTTTCATTTATATTTCTATTTTTTATTTATTTTATTTAAAATTAGTGTTTTATTTTTATTTTTTTATTTATATATCTATTTTTATTTATTTAAATTTATTGCTTATGTTTTTTTACTAAATTTATTATTTTGTTTTTACTAAATTTATTATTTTGTTTTACTAAATTTATTATTTTGTTTTTACTCAATTTATTATTAATGTTTTTTGTACTATCAAATAATATTTGTTATTTATTTAAAATTATTATTTTATTTTTAATTTAAACTTTTTTTATTTGTTTTTTTTTTTACTAAATTTATTTTTCTTACTGAATTTATTATTATTTTTCTTACTAAATTTACTATTTTTTTTACTAAATTTCTTATTAATATTTTTTTACCAAATATTTTTTATTTTATTTAAAATTATTTTTTTATTTTTTCATTAATATTTCTATTTTTTATTTATTGTATTTAAAATTAGTGTTTTATTTTTATTTTTTATCTATATTTCTATTTTTATTTATTTAAATTTATTATATAATTTTTTTTACTAAATTTATTATTTTGTTTTTACTAAATTTAAATTTATTATTCATGTTTTTTTGTACTAAATATTTGCTATTTATTTAAAATCATTATTTTATTTTTATTTTTATTTTTATTTTTATTTTTTTGATTTATGTTTTTTTTACTAAATTTTTTTTTACTGAATTTATTATTTTTTTTTTACTAAATTTACTATTTTTTACTAAATTTATTCTTAATGTTTTTTGGGCCAAATATTTGTTATTTTATTTAAAATTATTATTTTATTTTTAATTTATTTTTTATTTTTTAATTTATATTTTTGTTTTTATTTACAATATTTAAATTTTTTGTTTATGTTTTTTACTAAATTTATTTTTTTTTTTACTAAATTTATTATATCTTTTTTTTTACTAAATTTATTATTTTCCTTTGTTTACTAAATATTTGTTATTTTATTTAAGAACCGCGTAAGTTTTGTTATCATGTATGTTTGTATGTTTAATATTTTTTCATATTTTGTGCACTTAAACCATTTTAATATCCTTTTATTTTCCCTTACTGCCCCCTAAAAATGTACAAATCTTAAAATGTTTTACTTCATCGTGTTTTTGATTTTTTGACCAACTAAAAATGTACAAATCTAAAAAATGTATTACTTTTTCGTGTGTTTTTTTTTGTACCAACTATAGTAGTGTTTTAGTTCCTTTCAGCAACACACACACACACACAAGCACACACACATACGCTCAAACTGAAAATAAATCATCTGCTGTTTAGACAGAGAGCAATGAAACATATTTAGGTGCACACGTACATAAATAAATGTACATATATATTGAAAAAAAAAACACCAACAAATACAAAATATTAAATAACCAATGTAACTGCGTTTTTGTTTCCTATTACAACTACAAAACTTAAAACTAAAATACAAATGAAATAGTTAACTTACATGAAAAGCTAAATAAGAAAACAATAATTTATTCGAGTTCATTTACATATATACATATTTACTTAGTAAAATAATTTAGTATACGCGGCGTTTTCCTACAATTTCGTAAAGTTTTGCGTGCATATTAGTTTAATCTTAAATATACTTGTAAATTACGTTGTTAGTTCAGTATCTATAGCAAGATTTTATTTCTAGTAAGCGAGAAATTAATAATCCTAAAAAGTAAATTCTCTGCTCACACAAAGAGTTTGCATACTTACAGAAATTCAAATAAATTTGTTTAATTACATTAAATTGTATATTACATACATACTTACGTGTTGTTTGCATACAAAGCAGTGCATTGTTCAAGGAAACTCAAATTTCCAGCCGAAAAAATACACCTCAGAGTGTGGTATTTCTTCTATTCTATTGTATGTGGATTTTTGTATACCTTTTTAAAATGATAAATATTTTCAATTAAAATATAATATATTAGAGTTAACGTTCAACAGATTATGTAAGTAGCATTAAGTTAAAGTAATTTAAGTTGTAGCGTAAGCAAAATGAAAGCAGAAAAAATCTACTTTACTGCTCTACAAAGCATGCGTGAGGTTTATTTTTCAGTTGTTATATACATAAAAACAACTACAAATGTAATAAAAACAATAAAAAAAAAACAAGTGTATATTATGAAGTAGACGAAAGGCATCGTATAGACATAAGGTTAGCTCGAACATTGCAATAAAACAAAAGAAAAGAAAAAGCAAAAAAAATCCAAAAAAATGAAAAAGCGATTGTCCGAATCTAAAATTTATATATCAATATATATATATATGAGTCTTATGTTGTGTTAATAAAAGTGCGCAAAGTACGCCAGTAGCAGCGCACCGACACAAATGTTACAGAGATATCCTAATACATAGATATTTAAATCGTAAAGTTGTATTTGTATAAGAAAGCAACTATATACATACAGATAAACCTATACATAGAACTGCGCTAAAAATCAATTCTTATTTATTATTTAACAACTAAACTGTAAAATGTTTAGATGATTCTATAAACTAAAGAAGAAAAAAAAATAATCACATAGATATGTAAGTAAAATACAATGCGTAATCGCAAAGAAAAATTACCGAAAATCTGTGTTTGTCTTTTGCTTAAAATTGAAGGTATGTAAATAAAAAAAACTGCCGTTCGGAGTCGGCTTAAAACTGTAGGTCCCTCCATTTGTGGAACATCAAGACGCACGCCATAAATAGGAGCAGGAGCTCGGCCAAACATTAAAAAGGGTGTAGCATCAATTATATACAGTGACGGACATAAGTATAGGCACAATAACGACAATGGAATAAAAATTAAGTTTTTCAAATCAACAATAACAAACACTGTTTATTCCACATAAGTTACGCATACTCATACATTTTTGATTTAGAAAACGTGTGCCAAATTTGAAAAGAATCGGTTGAATAGTTTCGGAGTTGTGATTGGCACCGACTTTTAAGAAGTCGTTTCGGGAAAAACGCGTTTGAAAAAATGACTCTGAAAAATTATCGATGCTCCGCATTCGAGGTAGAGTGCCTACAAAGGCTATAACTTTGAGAGTTCTGCTCCGATCCACTTAAAATTTTGACACAACATTCTTGAAATGATTTACTATAAGATGAGTGAAGAAAAAAAATTTCGATTTTGTGAGAAAAATTGGGTTATTGCATTATATTTGGCTGTAAAATCACAACCAGCGATTGTTCGTGAGCTCGAACCCCTTAAAGTAAATACAATTTTTGTTTATCGCACCATTACTCGTTACAATGATACTGGTAGCATCGCGAAACGTCATGGAGGTGACCATCAAAAGATTGCAACGTCGCGTGAAATGGTTCAAAAAGGGAAGAAGCGACTTGAGCGAAATCCCCGACGAAGTGCCAATCAAATGGCGAGAGAACTGAAAATATCTGACCGAGCATCCGGCGCATACTCAAAAATGATCTGAAAGTCAAGTCTTACAAGATCCAAAAGGCGCATAATCTCACACCAAAGCAGCAACAAGCCAGACTTGAGAGAGCGAAGGAGTTGCTTCGCTTTGCCGAAGGCGGTTAATTTAATTTTTCAAATTTAGCAATTCGTAAACTCCCAAAACGATAGAGTTTATTTGACCAAACGTTCATACGAGAATTTGAGTCCTCGATTGGCCACCAGGAGGCAGCACCTGCCACAGGTAATGGTTTGGGCCGCTGTAACCGCAGATGGGCGCTCGCCAATCATTTTCATCGAGTCTGGCGTTAAGGTAAATGCGAAATATTATCGGGAAAGTATTTTGGAGGTTGCTTTGAAGCCGTGGACAGTCAAACATTTCAGTGCAGACCATGGACGTTTCAACAGGGCTCGGCACCGTCTCATAAAGCTCGAGTGACCCAAAAATGGTTAAGAAACAACGTTCCAAGCTTCATAACATCCACACAATGGCTCTCAAATTCACCAGACGTGAATCCGATGGATTACTCTGTTTGGGCCATTTTGGAGAGCAAGGTCCGAACTAAAAGGTTCACCAGTCTCGAGGAGATAAAAAAAGCCATTGTCCGCAAGTAGGCGAAAATACCTGCAAGTCACATTCGGGCAGCTTGCGACTCGTTTCTGGACCGTCTGAAAGTCATAGTCAAGGTAAAAGGTGATCATATCGAGCAAAAGTAAATTGATTCTTAACTTTATATTATTTTCACACATTTTTTACTTTGAATTGAATAAAAGTACTTTTCCAAACCAAATTTATGGCCTTTTTAATTGGTTACACTTCGAGCACCGGACCCTGTAGATGAGAATAAAAACGCATTGGTTGTTTTATCATTTCATAATTAAGTTTATTTTCATAATTTTTTCGAAACAATGGTTTTCGTTCACACAAACTTTGTGTGTATTAGTTAATAACTATTACAATATATTATATTTTTATTTGTATGCATGCGGACATCTCATACGTGAGCACTCTTCATTACTCAATACAATTTCATTGATTCAATTACTCAAAAAAATCTCTATGACTCTATAGCATTTGCAATATGCAAAATAATTGATGCAATACTGCAACTTTTCAAATTTTATCACTTTTCTTCTTTCTCAATAATACAAAATTTCGCTACGGAGATCTACACAACTTCTATGTATGTATGTATGTTTGTATATTCGAAAATTATGTGTTTTATTGTATGTATGTATATGTAAATATACAAATTTCGAAACATATGCATTATATCTATATAACTGCATACATATGCACATATCATTTACTATACTTACTAGCACATGCGTTAGTATGTACGCCTTCAAAGTCTTTGGGATTGTTGTGCGTGCGATGATAAATAAAAATGAGAACGTCAACATTAAGCTCGTAAAAAATGCCATTAATTCTTACATTTCATAATAATTACTTTATCGAGTATTTAATTGTAATGATTGATCTACATACTCGTACATAAATATCTATGTGAGTATATTTGTATGTAAATACTTTATAAATCGCACTACTTTGATTGAATACTAAATGGAACTACCTGTTTTTTTTTTTAAATTGCAGTGATACTTTTTAAAACAATTATTACTCACTTTCGGTCTTAGTGAAGACATTTTAATGTTTAAAAAACTTATATATATATATTTGTGTGTAGTGTAAAGCATAAAATTATTTGTCATTTGTAAATAATTCACTTATTTATCAAAAAAAAAATATATATTAAGTCTGTTGAGAGGTTAAGATATGTTTAATCAGAACACATATTTTTGCCAAGTTCCGCTGAAAGTGAAAAAATGACATCCACTAATATGAAAACCTAGTAAAATGTTTCGAAAACAAGAGCTTTCTTGAAAATTCGTAACACTATTGAAATAAATATTTTAATATTCGGCTTGCATGGCGATCAATATAACACAGAATTTTCGCCATCAGACGGTGCCCAGGATGAGAGATTATCAGGTTACAAAATCAGACCGGTAAGCGGCTCTCAGCGAATTTGAAAGAATCAGCTGATTGGCTGATGTAACCCATGGAGAAGAAATTTTTAGAGGTGTGCTCATTAACATACCGTTATTCGGCTTTGAGCGAATCAGCTGATGGGCTGACGTCAATTGGATCACGAAGTGGTTTGTTTACGAAAAATCTGATATTGTGTTAGTGATATACGAAAAAAATCCACCAATGACACTTTATTGCTATCTGAATAATGACTGATTGGACGAGTGTGTGAATGCATGAGAAATGATTCGGCTACCGAATCTCCCAAGTGATGTGGCAGCCGAAGTTCTCCCTCAATTTCCTTTTGCATCATAGTTAAACAGCAAATCTTGTAAATCTACTATCGTTGAAGATTTCTAGATTTGGCCATCAGCTATGGTGAAAAACAAAATTTCCCGAGTAACAAATTTCAAGCATATTCACACGCCGCAGGATACTCGACAGCAGAATCAGTCGTTTTTCAGACGCCAATGCACAATGTCAATTTTTTCGTAAACAACCAATCAGCTGATTCCTTCAAAATTGCTGAGAGCTGGTCAACGTTCTGATGTTGGCTACACCGCTGCATTCAGTACAGCTTCTGTATGTCTCGCCATGTTTGGATTGCTCATAAACGAGTTAGTAATATAAAGGGTGATCAGATTGGAGGTACTTTTTCCAATAGGGTTTTTTCACAGGTCACTCGTGACTGCTGTCAAACTAAATACATAATTTTTCCCGTATTCATTGACATTTTATCATAGAAAGACTTACGCCTCATTGGATATTATTGGATGATACTCGACCGATTAGATCACGTACAGCCCGAAATGAAGAGACTATTGCGGTTGTAAATGAGGGTTTTGGCGCAGATCCGGAATAATCAGTTCAGGGCCGATCTTAACAACTTGGTCTATCTTATGGCACTACTTGGGCGATTTTATGCAAAGATCTTGGTTTGAAAGCAATACGACTAGTCCAAGATCTGAAGCCGGCGATCTTCCAATTGTGTTCAGCGATGAGGCTCATTTTTGGCTTAATGGCTATGCCAATAAGCAACATTTTTCTATTTGGGCTGAAGCACAACTGGAAGTCATTCAAGAACAGTCATTACATCCATTAAAAACAACCGTTTGGTGCGGCTTATGGGCTGGAGGATTCATCGGCCCATATTTCTTCAAAGGCGAGGCAGGCGTCCATGTAAATAGTGAATGGCGAACGCTACCGCGCCATGATAAACGATTTTTTGATGCCGAAAATCGAAGCCCGTAATCTTCACAACATTTGGTCCCATCAAAACGGTGTTACTAGCCATACAGCCAGTGAAACAATGGATTTACAGTGTCACCGTTTCGGTGGATTGGCCAGCAATATCATGTGATGTCACACCTTTGGGCTTTCATTTGTGAGGGCATGTAAAGTATAAATGCTTTGTGGATTAACCAGCTTCGATTGGGGCATTGGAAGCCAACATTACCAAAGTTATTCACGAGAGACCGACGGAAGTCCTCCAGCGAGTCATTCAAAATTGGTGTTTACGGATGACCGAATTACAGCGCAGTTGCGGCCAACATTTGAAGGCGATTATCTTTAAAAAATAAATGTCATGAATGGTTCTATACAAAAATAATAAAAATTGCCTAATCAACTTAAATTTTCGTTGTTTGATTTCAATTTAAAACTCGATGGCTCTTAATTGTTTATCTTTTATATAATACACCTTTTTTTCAATTTTACCAGTAGCGAATGAACAATAGCGACCACTTTTCTGCCAATCATACTCAAAGAGTGATCGATATCATAAAAAAGGTATTTCTTAATATACTTGTGACAAAAAATAATGTATGGAAAAAAGTGAAAAGTTCTTAGCAGCGATCGTGGCTTAAAATAAAAAATTATTTGTCTTTTATAAATAATTTAGTAATTTAATTACATATATGTTTATCAAAAAAAAATAAAAATGTATTAAATCTATTAAAATATAGGATATGTTTACTTAAAACACTTACATATTTCTGCTAAATTTTTCGAGAATTTTCATGGAATAATCCATCAAATAGATAGCGAAAATTGCATTTATTATGAAAATCCATAAAAACACCGTGCGACAGTAAAAGTTGTTCAGGAGAAATTGCGTATCTACGTGAAACTATAAATTTTATATAGCAATGCTGAATACTGCAGTTCTTTAACTTTAAGGACTTCAAATTTTAAATACTTATAATGAGTCTATGATATTAATATGGATATTAAACGAAAACGGATATGTCCAGATATTAAAAAATACACAGTTTTACTATATACAATTTATAGTTAGTATAGTTTTAGTATAGAAATCGATATAAAAATTTTCCGGGTACACAAAAGGAGTTGAAAAAACTGAAAAATGTGCACGGCGTTATAATCGAAAGAATTAAGCGCAAAAACGCTCTGAACTTTTCACTTCGCCTAGTATTAAAAAAGAAGGAATTATTGCACAGTTTTCAACAACCTTTTTGGACCATTTATCTTAGGCCAAAGCTCTCAAAAAAGGATTAAGAACAACTTTCTTTTAATTCGGAGCTGTCCAAATATCTTGCCGAATTAATCGAGCGTGACAAATCAGACTTTCTTTATTTACTGTTTTCTTTGAAAACCTTTAAAACATGTAGTAGAAAAATTGGTTAATTTTGGGACACTTGTGAATTAGACTGCGCATTATACAAACAGACCAACAATGGAGCGCTGAAAAGCCAAATGAAGATTTCTAACACTCAAAATCATTTTTTTATTTAGTAAAAAATTATCTAAAAAAAATTGTTGATGAATAATTTTGATCCACCTTGTATAACCTATAACTAACGTAAAATATACCATTGTTTATATACGGGGTTAAGAATCTTTCTTGAGGATATCATAAGCGCCCAGGCTATGTGTGATGAATTTTATGCTGCAATTAGTGGTGCCGTAGCCATAACGCCATAGCCGTAACCATAATCATGACCGGAACATTAAAGCATGCGTCGATTAGTCATGCCATTACCATAAACAGCGATATTAATTGATATTGCTGAATTAATGACAATATTTTCATTTTATCATAAAAACATAGATAATTTTCCACTAAGTCAATTAATTAATGGTGGAGCTGAAGAAGACGCAGAAAACCGTTTGCGTAAAGCTAGGTCAGCCTTTGGACGGTTACAGCCAATTTGGAAAAAAGGCGAATCTCGCAGAAAACTAAAAGAAGAGTATTCAACTCATCGTAAAATCCACACTATTATATGGCAAGGAAACAGGACTGGTGTCGAGAAACATTACGTAGAAACTACAATGCTTCACAAATAAATGCCTTCGGATAATATGTAAGATCCAATCCAAAAGGTGATAAGTGGTCGTAAATGGCGATGGATCGGGCACACTCTCAGAAAGGACCGGGAAAGCATTAGCAGAACAGCATTGGAATGGAACTCTCAAGGACACAGACGACCCGGTCGTCTACGAAATACTTGGAGGCGTTCTAAACTTCGTGAAGTAGAAGCAATTAACCAAATGTGGGATGTCGTAAGGAGAACAGCGCTTAACAGTATAAGTGAGCAGTTGAGCAATGAACGAGTTTCGAGCAAGTATGGAGCTTCTTGCACCATAGTGGAGCTCTAATAAAAGTATGCAACACAGGGGTAGTTGTAGTCAGAAGGTAAGGGTAGTCAGAATTTTGAAAAAATTAAATTTTTTTTTGCACTTTCTTAAAGTATGATATAATATCTTAAAAATATTGTGAGAAAATTTGAAGTGAATCCGACAAATACTTTTCGAGTTATTCAACAATTAACAAAGGGAGCTCCGGAGCGTTCGAGAGCAAGTAGCAAAACTTGAAATGCGTTTTTCTCAAAACTATGTTTTTTAAGAATTGGTAGTCAATTTGAAAAACATAAACACCTGACTTTTTTTTTTTGAAATGTTGTAAGAGACAAGTGGAAACAGGATGTATTAATGCTATCTTTTTATTTTTGTAAAATAAAGTAATTGACTAGCAAAAAAAATTATTGAAAATCATCATTTTTTCGGGCTTCTGACTACCCCTAACCCCTTAAATTTGATTTGATATCTATATTTTTTTCTGTTTTATGCGCTCTTTTAAGTGTATTTTATATTTTCGTTTTCTTTTCAGTCAACAGAAAAAAGAAAAGCTTTTTTTAAAGCGATTAATCGATTATTGATATTTTGATATTAGTTGAGCGTATTTTTTAGTGTTTGTTATATTTCGGGTTTATTTTCAGTAAACGTAAAAAGTCAAGTTATAATCCAGCTTTTTTGATTGATTTTCAGTTTTGCGTGTTTTTTAGTGTTTTTCATGTTTCGATTTTCTTTTCGATAAAAAGAGAAAATCAGGTTGTAATACAGTTTTTTGTTTGAACGCTAGTAAACAAAAACTGATATTTTGTAAGCGTTGCTCGTCCTCAGTTCAGGCTCACATGGACACCAATAGAAAAGACATTTTTAAATAAAAATCATGGCCATGTATCAAATTTAATTGCCCTTTGAATTAGATACTCTTTTCTCAATTAAGAACGCTATTAAAAATCATCGATATGTTATCGGTTGTACGCCAAAAAATATTCGCCACTATCGATTGTACGTAACAGTTTCAGATTTTTAGCCAAAAATAACCAAAATCTTATCATTTTTAAGATATATATTTTTTTTTGATGAGATCAAGCAGCCTGTCACAAAAAAATTTCGCTACCTCCATAACTATAATTCGAGTTTTTTCACTTTCCAAAATTTTCTGTCTTTTTTTATGTTTGTACAAAAATTATCTTATGTTAAATCAAATAAATATTTAAATATCTCTATTTTAATTATTAAAATTATACTTGTACATGTGCGTTTGTAGTTGAAATAGTAATAGTTGAGAAAAAAGTTGTTCTTACACAAAATATTCCTTTCGTAAATTCTAAATGGACTTTCGCTACAGTCTCTCTAAGTATTTGTATATGTATGTATGTATATCTTACACCTATAGGCCTGTGAGCCTTTTATATAAATGTGCAAGTAAAATTAATGGAAGATCGCTCAGTAATTTCATTTATCTAATTTTTTTAAGTCGCTAAATATTTTTCTGCTTTGTTGTTTTGTTTTGAGAGTAAGTTTTGTGAATAGATCTTTTTGACGAAAATAGTTATTTCATTAGTATTTTCATGTGTATGTGTACGCATTATATCGCATGTAAACAAGCTCCGATATTTTTCTTTAAGACTCATTGCATGCAAACTTATATTTCTTTTACTATAAGTAAATATTTTTAGTTCTATTTAAAATCGATGCATTAATTTTTATCTTGTATGATTTAGTATTTTGTGTTACCTTTTCTATTGCATTGGCTTTGATGGCTTCGTGTGGTTTCGTATGGCTTTTTAAGTGCATACATAAATATTTTTTATTCGTACTGTTTACAGGTAGTCGATATCGGTAGTATTTATTATTGAAAATGCAGAGAGCAAAAAGGAACTATGATGATGCTTGATAAATAGTGTGCAAGAAAAAAGCTACTACGATTTTTTTGTATATTTCATATCTATTTGTTTCTATTAAAAATATTATATGTATGTATGCATTTGTGTGTGTATATGAATTGGTTATTATTATTCAGCGACTGAAAGGTGAATGTGCTTTGAGAATAGTAAATACAAATTGAGTTCTATACCAGCCGATATTTTAAGCAAAAAGCTACTAAAGCTAATGTCTATGATGAGGGCGTCGAATGCGCGCGCGACCATAAATTTGTAAAAAAAGAACAGGTTCATACTTTTAAAACTTTTTGTTTTTGTGTTTTCTTACGTTTAAGCTGGCTGTCATAAAATGTGCCTCACTTAGTTCTATCAGAAGAAGCCCGACATAAGGCGTAAAACAATGTACACTACAGATTTGGGGTTTCAAGAGAGAGAGAGAGAGAGAGAGAGACACTGGGAAAGAATAATTACGTAGTTCTGCAAAATTAAAAATCTTTTGCGCAAAAAAATTGGCTGTTAGGATTCTTCGTGATATGACTGAAAGTGGAATTAACCTTTTGGGGACTGAGCTGCTCGACGGGCGAACGTCGCTGAGGACGAGAGGTATTGGAGTGCGCAGTAAAGAATATAAATGCGTTGAACGTTATAAAAACTAAAGCTTTATTTAACACAAGAACAATATTTCATAAAATTAAAAAATAATTATAAACAAATTTCTATCACTGCTAATGTTGAAATGCCTGAGTAGATTCCTTATTGCACGGATTTCATTTCCAATTGACGAAGTAATGCCGTCATCTTCCGTCTTATCAGATTCAAAGTAATATTCGTCAGAACTGCCACTATCTAACGTATATACAATATATGAAAAACCTGCTGGTTCCTCTGGCAGTGACACTGAGAAACTGAATCGAAGAACTGAAATTCGTTCTGACTCTACCATCGTCTCACATCGTAAGTTTACATTATAAGGAAGATAAGACATCATCGCTAATGGCTCCTAATGTCTTTGAATGAAAACGTGACTCTTTTACTATACCTATGCGTATCTTATCACTCAGAACGACAGACGTCGCTAGCCTTGCAGGTACGAACTAATTTGGGCGGCTATGTGCCGACACGCGTACGGAACGGTAAAACGGCTTGAGCGGCTATGTGTCGACAGGCGTCCCCAAAGGGTTTTAAATAAGTATTTTCCATGATCTGACGTTGAATGAAATAGAATGAACCGAAACGCTTATATATAAATATATTATGGACGCTTGCACCTTTTTTGGATGTTTGACCGAGCTTCTCCTCCTATTTGTGGTGTGGGTCTTGAGGTTTTCCTACAATTTTTCGCCGCCTCCGAACGGCAGATGGTTTTTTATGAGAGCTTTTTCTTGGCAGAAATACACTGGTAGGTCTGCTGGCTGCTAAGGAGTGACCGCCAACTGTTTCTATTACATAATATTTGGCGCCGATGATTTTGATTCGATTGGTAGTCACGCACCATGCATTCTTGGTAATATTTTGAAAATGTTTAGAACTCTCCCCTGCTATAATACAATCTTCTTTATTTTTGCTATTTATTTGTTCATTATTTACATTCAGTCAAAGTCCCAAATTAATCTGTTGTCCTCTAGACGTTCTCAAGTTCTCTCGAAATTAAGCGCAAGATGCCGCTTTTCTACGATTTCTTTATTGGGTTGAGCTGAAACCTTGCGTTTCTGATAATTTCAAACTGAAATTTCGCTGAAAGATTTCGTTGATTTGTGGCAATTTTTTTTGCTCCCGGTGTTGGGCGTTTTCTTCCATATAAAGAAAAGTTATATAGAGAAAATGCGCAAATCCTCCAGCAAAAAAAATTTCCAAAAATCAAGCCGAGTCAATCAAATAATTTACAAAATAGCTTTGATTTGGCGGTGGAATAAAGCTGGAATGTGTTTTTTAGTATTAATAAATGCTATACCATAAAGAAGAGTGCATTTTTGGAGCACAACAATAACATTATGGCTCTTAAATTTGTACTGCCGGACAGCAAAAACTTTTAAGGTAGCTCTCGTAAGCTATAAAGTTGTAAGTCTACTCTCGAGATTGAGCTTTTTACTTAAGTATTTCAATGTAGCTGGAAAAAGTTAATATTTCACGGAAATATTTTTAAAATTTCTCACCGATGATCACGATCTTAAAATGTAATCAATATCATATTTGATCAAATTCATATAAAACAAAAAGTATTGACTTCTTAAAACACAATCACCGTTCAGTTATATATTCAAATATATATATGAAAGTAGTATTAAATCGATTTGCAGTTTGAGTGATTAAGAAATTGCCTTTTTTTTTTTTTAAACTCGCCAGTATTTGAGCAATAGTTTCTTCTTACATTGGCTTTAGATGGAGGATTTTTTCAAATCGTTTCACTTTATTGCTTAATAAAGGTGTACATATATTGTAAATTTTCTAGTATTCTCGGTTTTTGATTCCTTAACATTTTTATTCAAAGATTAAATTACTATTCAAAATTAAATATAAAATGTGAGTCTAATCGGCTTAGGTTGATTAATTAATTTTTTCCTAAAGATTTATAAGACCCACTTTTTCCTTGAATATGGCTAATGATTGGTTAACTAAAAATAAGAAAAATACGAGGTTTTTTTAAATAGTAGGGTGACTTTTTACTTTTTTCCAAAAAATATTCATTTTCCCATCAGTATCTATTTTTCCACTCAAAGTAATCGCCCTCAGATATAACACATTTGAACAAACGACTTTTCCAATTCTCGAACCCTATCCATCGTTGAAATTGCCTGTCCTTTCATAGCTGTCTCTTCGGTTTAGGGAACAGGAAAAGTAGCAAGGACTAAAGATTACAACCCTTTGGAGCAGATCAGGATCATCATTGACGTCGTTCAATACCTCCTGAACGATACTGATGAGAGGGCCCTTACGGTCAAATTAAGGCAGTGTCGGAACAAACTTCGCTGAAACACATCCGAAAAAGTTGCATGGCACGAGCCGACCGATATGTAAGGATCTTTAGCAACTTCCTAGCAGTGATTTGACGATTTTCTAAAACAATTTTCTTCACTGTCTCAATGTTTTCATGTGTTGTTAATGTTTGGGGCCTAGAGCACACAATATTGGGGGAATATTGGGGCCTAGAGCACACAAACCCTAACAATAACCACGACTTTCCAAGTGGAGCTCTTCGTCTTAATGGAAACAGTGGAAATCATATCCAAAAGAGGGTTCGACAAAGTAAAAATTAAAATACTTTCGGACAGCCAATCGGTTCGCAAAGCCTTGAATAACTTCACATTCAAGTCAAAAGTCCTAATAGAGTGTAACAATGCACTCAACAAACTGGCCACTCATAATCAGGTCTCACTGATTTGGATATCAGAACATGAGGGACACGAAGGAAACGAGAAGGTAGACTTTTATGCCAAAAAGCGGTAGAAGGGCTATTTATTGGACCAACCCAATTTTTTGGCTTTAACAAAAATAATATAAAACAGGAAACCAAAAAATGGATCCAAACAAAAATCAGGGAACACTAGAACGGCACAAGCGGCCTTAATCACTCCAAACAGTTTTTGAACTTCAATGCCAATAGAGCAAAATATGCTCTAACCCTATATAAAAAGGGCCTCAGATTACTCTGTGGAGCACTTACAGGTCACTTTGCCTGTAATAAACACTTTAACACAATAGGGTTATCTAGTATTTACAAGACCATGCAGGTTCTGCTGTGATGAAGAGGCGTCTATGGAACACTTAATCACCAACTGTCAGGCATTAGTTCACAGGAGACACAGTAAGGAGGAGAAAGACCTGCAATTGCTCCCTCCTAAGGAGCTGGTTCGATTGCTCGGTATACTAAATAATTAATAGATCAATCACGTCGCAGTGAATAAAGACCTTAGCCTAACCCGTACAACCATTACCAATGTTTAAGAGCGTTCAGAATGAGGTTCGTCTTTGGTATTTTTTCTTGGAGAAACTTGTACTACTTTGAACATTATTTTTACTCAGAGCAGGCTAATCGTATGCCTAAAAATTCCATTTTTTACACAAAATTTGATGCAAATCCTTGGATCCACTTTTTCGATAGATGAAAATTTGAGCGCATCAAAACAAAAAAAGTTAAAAAATCGGTGTACATTTCCCGCGAAATTTGAAAAATCAACCTACTTTTTGAACACACCTCGTATTTCTTATGGGCAACCTAGGTAGGTAGGTTGGTGAAATGGTTAAAATCAGACTGACACTCCTCAAATAGCACTAAAGTGCCGTTTTGATACCATTAAGAGGCCTTCAATAGGCAGATATCTACAGCCAGCCATAGTTGTTGATAAAATGAAGAAGATAGGTTAGCGCACTGCCCCAGGCTGTCGAAGAAATGAGCTCCCAGTGATGTTAATTGTCTAGCTGGACATTTACAGAGAAAGTGTTCAACAGTCTTCTTCCTGAAAGGTCCCCACAGCTCCTGAAATGGGTAATAAATGATAAACCCAGCATTTCTGTGTGAGTTCCGATCGTCTAGTGACCGGTAAGCACAGCTACAAGTTTGGAAATTGAATGGCGTGGAGTCCCAGGACTATCTTCGTTCTGCGTCTATTGTACTGGGCCCATTGGATTTTCAAAATACGATACGATTCCTGAGAAATAAGTTGTGCAATTCCCCTTTAACAACAGTCAAGGAGATGCCCATGATCGGTGCAACCTAATTTCGGTCACATTAAAACTAAGCTGATCGGACACAAATCTTATGTTCTACGTCTTAAGAATATCAACTTTTAAAGAGTAAGGAGACAAAAACCGAAAGAACTGTAAATTTAAACATATCTAATATACATATATGTGTATATATATACATACCTTCTGCTCAAATATGAACGAGACGTTATCAATAAAACGGTCCGCGGATGACATATGGCAAAAATAAATTTTTTGTTCTTTGGTAGGACTGTTATAAGCTTACATGGCAAATTTCAGCGTGATATGTCACATAGTTTATTTTCTGTGCTACTGTAAATAAGTCAAGCTCGAGTGTGTTCTTCGAATTCTCTTTTATGACTTCAATTATCACAAAATGTTTTCCACGGAGCGGCAACTTGAGCTTGGGAAACCGGAAAAAGTCACATGGAGCCATATCAGGCGAATACGGTGCTTGCGGAACGATATTAACATTATTTTTGTTCAAATAATCGCGAACAAGACGTGATGTATGAGCTGGTGTATTATCGTGATGCAAGAACCATGACTTGTTGTCCCACAATTCCTTCCTTTTAAGACGAATGTTCTCGCGCAAACGCTTTAAAATGTCTAAATAATATTCAGCGGTAACCGATTTTGCGATTTGTGTGATTTTCAAGCACAATTTTCTTTACTTTTCCGATGTTTTCGTCGTTTACTGATGTTGCTGGACGACGTTCATGAGGCAAGTTTTCAATCAATTTTGAACGATCTTTGAACGATTTGTACCACTGGAAAATACGTGCACGCGATAGAGCAGAGTCCCCATAGGTTGTCTGCAACATTTTTAAGGCCTCTGAAGCCGAAATTTTGTTGGAATAACAAAATTTCAAACAAATTCTTTGTTCAACTTGAATTTCCATCGTTAAATTCGAAGAACACACTCGAGCTTGACTTGTTTACAGTAGCACAGAAAACAAACTATGTGACATATCACGCTGAAATTTGCCATGTAAGCTTATAACAGTCCTACCAAAAAACAAAAAATATATTTTTGCCATATGTCATCCGCGGACCGTTTTATTGATAACGTCTCGTTCATATTTGAGTAGAAGGTATATGCCTGTACAACAAATCGATACAAATACATGAATTAATAGTTTTGTATGTATGTATGTATGTGTCTATTTACAATTGCTAAGCATTCAATTTGAGTCCATAAGTGCGTGATGCAATGATTTTTCGCTTATATATAGGTATGTATGTATGTATGCATATTATTGATGCTTCAGCATGTATCAAACACTTACATTATTTATCTCCGTACGTACCTATTTATGTATATATATCGCAATTATAACCTAGGAGATTGCAAAGTTCGTTTATATGTAAAGTTTCGAAGCAAAAAATTGTGCGTTTTTGGGGCGCTCTCTAAAAGTAGCGCCCATGTATGTATAGTCGTTTAGCAACAGCTCCATATGTATGCTTGTAACGATGTATGTAACTATGTATGTATATTTGGCTAACAACTTTAGTTGGGTCCAAAATTGTACGCTTGTATATCATAGCCTTCTAGACGATTATCCAAAAAATTGCTTTTTTAACGCTTTAAGCGTTAATAAAAAAAAAACATCTTTTACATTCATACCCACCACCACCTCTCTAGGGCCATGCGAAATTGATACCAGTCATTTGATAAAATTTATTATTGAACGGCCGATAGAATTCACGCAATCGTTCAATGGCAGCTTCCTCAATATGTGGATGATTGCGTCCTTTCGTTTTGCCCAAACAATGTGGCGTAGAACGAGCCTCCGATTTGAACAGACATGGGAAACCTTTGGTGGCATTAAAGTAAAAATGCTTCTCGGTCACGACACGTTTGAGACCTAAAAAGTCTTGCACACGTCCAATCTCGTAAGCTGGATCCATAATGAGTCGTTCGCCGCTGATAAAAAGTAGTTGGGAGAGCGGAAAGTATTTCAACCATTTTTCCAGATAACGTGAGTAAACACCTATTTTGACTGGTCCCCAGGCGGTGTCAACTACAGCGAAAGAACCATTGACGAAGGCTAAATCTTCGAAACGTTTCATATCCGATTTTTTGCTGGCCGCTTGTGTATAGTCTGATATGGCGCGTGTAACGGGATCACGCACCACTATGAGGAGCCTGAAGAGAAGAAAATATATGTATTTAGTTATTTGAATATTTAGATCCTCAGCTCAATATTTTTACGTTATGTACAATATATGTGGTAGCGGCAGGCTAATGACGTACCCTGGCAGAAAGCAAAATAGATTAACGAAACCAACTTAAGACTGAGTCTTGTCGAGGCCCTAAACTCCGGAGTGGAGTCAACAGGAAAAAAATATACAATATACCTATGTACATACATCAAAGATATTTTTCTAGGCTGGCAATCGTCAGGGCATTTCTCTCTTGAAAACAAAAATTATAAATTTCATAAAAAACTATCTATGTATCTTTCGGATACTGCGTAAAACTCTTTAAGATTATTTTTTTAATTTTTCATATGCGTTGTGGTAGCGCGCTATCCTCAAGTGACCTTCTGACACCAGGCTAAGCCTGTTTATTTCCATTATATCGCGGAGAGGGAAGCCGATTAGCCGCTGCTGCTGTGTCTCAGCTTTTCCAAACGCCTCATTTCTTTCATAGTCTCGGCCACTAAGTCGCATGTCACATTCCACTTTTCTTTCGAGCGCAGCATTTGTTGCACGAATGCGTCCGGCGAAGGAGGTTCTCCAAAGGATATATGGAATTTTCTTTTGCAGAACGGAAGCGTGAGCATGTGAAGAATGTGTCATGAACATCTTCAAAAACGTTTTCGTCGCAGTAATCGTAATAGGGATAGTCGCCGTGGTTGAACCTGTGTAAAATAAGCTTTGAAGCAGCCACGTCCACTCAAGAACTGGGTCAGGTAAAGGTCCACTTCTCTATCTGGTCTCGTTAGCTTAAGCTTTCTGTGGGGATTGGATTTGCGCGTCCAACGACCCTTTGGAGAGTTGATGCATTAATGCAGTTTTCTCGTAACGCCGCACGAGTAGACAAGCTTATAGACCTCTGTGTTCTCGCTATTTGAGCAGCTCCCATTGCTAGTAAGTCTAGCGGATACATGCCAAATATAACTAGGGCTGCATCGTCGGACACCGTTTAAAGGTGGTTTGGTGGTGTTTTAGTAAGTCCGTAAAAATCAAAAGAGACAACCTCAAATGCAATATTTTGCTTATTAAAGGGGTATGCTAATTTTCCATCTGTTTTGAATTCTGTTGTGATTTGAAACTGACACCTCCTAGGCGTGAGAGCGAACTTCGTGCGCTCATTAAACGTTATTTTTCCGTAAAACTCCACTCTTAATCATCGATTACAAATAAAGAACGACCGAACATCGACGTTTAAGGCGCAACCGAGCCGAACTGAACTTTGTTAAGGGCCCAATAGCTCGGCGGCATTTACACCTTGCTAGCGACGCAATTACTCGATGGAGGAGCAGATAGATATTTCAAAGTAATGCAATTTTTTAGCAGAAAACTTGGGTTTGACACCAGAATCCAAAAAACAAAATTGGCACTAGCAATAAAAACAAACAGTAATAAAAATAAAAAGATAAAATTTCAGAAAATGTTCGTCTAAAGTTCGATTTTTTTTGCCGATCTGAACTGAAATGAACTTTTGAGACTAAACATGACCGACTTCGAAGTCGAAGCTAAAGCTCGGTTGTTTTTTCATTACGGTTTTCCACTACTGGTACCTGAAAAGTAGCCCCGAAGATTTTGGTTACCAAACTGACGCCATAACACCAAAAATAACCCATGAAATTCATGGCTGATGGATGAGTAAAAACGCGCCAACTTGAAAAGGCTTATCACGTAGATTAGAAATTTTGCTTACATATTTTGACAAGTATGAGGGGGCCGCCGAGGCCGAATGTGTTGGTGTGTGATTGCAATTCGGTAGTGCACAGGTTCGAAATCC
Source organism: Anastrepha obliqua (assembly GCF_027943255.1). Classification (NCBI taxonomy): domain Eukaryota; kingdom Metazoa; phylum Arthropoda; class Insecta; order Diptera; family Tephritidae; genus Anastrepha; species Anastrepha obliqua. The sequence continues at coordinate 65,309,284 of NC_072893.1, read as the reverse complement.
CGTGCACTTAAACACCAATTGATAGAAACAGTTTTTTGTCTTAGCGGCCGCTCCTTGACAGACTGTGACAAACCTCTAAGAAAAAGCTCGTCGTAAAAAAACATCTATCGTTCGGAGGCGGCGTAAAACTGTAGGTTCTTCCATTTGTGGAACAACATCAAGACGCTCACCACAAATAGGAGGAAGAGCTTGGCCAAACACCGAAAAAAGTCAATTTTACTTAAGTATATGTATATGTGAAGAAAAGTTGATTGCCGTGATTGACGACTTTAAAGAAGTTTTTGGCGATGTCCAATAGCATTCCGAGCGAGTTATTATGACATTTTATATCTATGAGCGAAAAATCTACTCAACACAACTCACTAGATTCCATGACAGCGCCGAGAGAGTGGACACCTCGTGGACACCTCGAAAACGGAAGAAGTCCAAGGGGGGTCTGTCGATCAACAGGATTGTGACGAGATGTTTTGTGTTTTGTTACGAGGGTATTTTCATTAAAATCTGTCAACTTGAAAAGGGTAAACCGATCACAGGCGCACATCGCATAAATTAGGTTCCTCACTTGACATTAGTTTGACGCAAAAACACTCTCATTTGGCAAGAAAAAAGCTCACTTGAAGTATGTTTAATACTTCATTAGCGAATAGAGAACATTATTTTCAAGTCAAAACGGTCATTGCCCGACAAGTTATGAATCTTTTAATTTTGTTTAGTACGTACTATAGACCAATTCAATATATTTACATAGGACTAGCGCAGTCCTATGGGGCTGGCGACATAAGATTACATGAAATTATATTTTTTTTTAGTTTTTTGCCACTTTCTACATTTCACTTACTTTGTCGCCGCATTCATTTGATGCACCCGCTGAGGTACCTCCTTTGTCACAAAATAGCTTGGCGTCTTCTCCATTGTTATCTGCCCCTCGATGGTATACGGCATATGGTGGCGATACCAGCGCAAACCACGCTGATAGTGGCGATCAAAAAAATGCACTTCACAGCCGGCGGCGCGCACATCCGGATGCAGCCGTATGAATTCAAGTAGAGCGCGTGTGCCACTCTTCTTCACGCCAATGATGAGCGTGTCGGGAAGATGACGCGACGGATGTAGACCTTGTTGGCGCAGGAAACGATATTTGGGTGAACCGTCGGCGGCCTCCTGTGTTGCGGTACTTGCATTATTATTAGCGTTATTGTTGTTGCTGTTGCTGTTTGAGCCACTTAGTGGCATAATGCGTGCAACGGAAGGCCCACGATTCTTTACGCTTAGTGCTTCCGGCGTGCGCTTCGTTGATATGTCGGCATTAGCGTTACCGGTTGGGAAGCCTTTCTCAGGCGCTGAACGAAAATTTGCGGCATTTGTGGCAGTGGCAGAATCAGCTAAGATATCGGTGGAGAAGAGCAGACTGCGTAAGGGATTCTGCACAGTGGAAGAGGAAAATGGAAAAAAAAAATTGTTTAGCAATAAGCTTATTTGCCATAAAAGTGTACGTGTGTGTGTTGATGTAAATATTTTAGTAATTTGGCAAAGTGGTTATATCAATTATTAGCACACCTTTTGGAATGTACGACTAATGCTCGTCAATAGGCACGAATTAAATGTATATGATACATATATTAAGGATATGCAAATTAGCAGCGTTATCGCCAAACTGCGATTACTCAGATTGTTGAACCAGTTCATCACAAACATTCTTCTGGCTTTCGCTTGTTTTCTCCATCAAATCACATTCAGCGCACAATTTCTGCCAATTTGACGATAATAAAAATGCTCTTCGAAATCTATTCCTATGCGTACACACACACATATGCACAACACAAATGCACTCAATACTTTGCTAATGCAACTACATTTTTCCAAAATCACTTATTTTCGGCAGTCAACTGGCTTGATGCAGCGATAATTGCACAATTGCACTGATTTCGCGAAGAGGAAAATTTCCAAATTTCCTGCAACGATTTCCCATCGAAAAGGGTTGATTACATATATACAAATATATATGCATGTAAGTAGGTGTATTACTCCGTTCGTATTGCGGTTGAATGTGTGTGCCAATGAGGCCGATTTATATGTATTTGTGTACACGTATGCAAGCAAGCCAAGCATTTCCAATAAGTGTGGACTGGTGGTATGTGTATGGTTTGGTGCGGGCGCGATAAATGTCAAATATCCGCCATGAAAATAGCGAGCTATACTTGTTCGTTCTTCACTTCACACAGTTCTCTTATTGAATATTATCAATTGCTACATCTAGTCTCAAAGCTGCCACAGCCACAGCTGTACAGCTGCCATACAACCACAACAAACGCTAAAGGCGAAAACACAGAATGTGAAGAAGCAGCAGAGGCAGAAGCAGGAGCAGACGCAGAAGCAGAAGCCGCAACAGAAACAACTCAAAAACAACTACTAAAAAGTATAAATGACAGTTTGGATTGCTGGTTGCTGCTGGTGCAGGTGGTTGGTTGTTGGCTTGGCCCAAAAGTTCATAAAACTAGAGCCATACACAGAACGCCAAAAAGCGTTTTCCGTGCGTATTTATTCATAAGGATACCTCATTTCACTTTGTGGGGTTGACATTTGTAACGGCACTCATTACATTGCGCCACTTACTCTCCCCGTATTCTCGTCGTGAGCGACAGTGGCGGCTAGTTGTTGTATACAATTGTGCCGAATATTGAAGGGTGCACAACGACAATCAACCATCCGGTAGATTCATTCATGAAAAGCGGCGCAAAATGTGTACGTATATGCCGAGTTATTTGTACTTGCGCAGTTGGGCAAGCCGCTCAACTCAGCAGTGGCGGTCAGTGCTTGTGGCTGGGTATACAGAGCGTATGAGTTGCGCTGGGCTAGCGGTGCTGTGTTGAGTGCAGGATTCTCTTGAAATTACTATACTCACGAAAAACTTCAACCGTGTGCCGAGTTGACTAGCAAAGGCTGTACAATTTAATACATAATTCATTCAAATTTTAAAATCTAAAAAAGGATACAAGAAAGAAAACTTTATTTTTTTTTTATAAAATAATCGTCAGAAAAAATTACAACAGCCTTCTGTGCTCTTGATAATTCATATATATTGCTTATTTATAAAGATCAAGGCGCATTTATTAAAGGTGGTGACACTAGACCAACAACAATGTTTTGTACGTTTGATTGCCACGGGAAAGTATAAAAAAATTAGAAAACAAAAAATTAATTCACCTTTTTTATTCTGTGCTGACAGCCACATGAACACAGCGAAAGAAAAAAAAAAAAACAATCAGCTGATTTACCAACACCACCTTTAATACATAGATTCGCCTTGATAAAGATTGAATATTTATCATGAGTTGGTACTGTCAGAAATGAAAAATTATTTTCTTGCAAGAATTCCAGAATTTTCAAAAAATCGATTTTTTTACAGATTATTATTCTTTATGTTGGTTCGAATCTCGAAGAAACAAATGAAAATGAAGAAAAAGTTTTTTGTAATAGTGGCCATCCCTCGGCAGACAATGGCAAACCTCCAAGTGTATTTCTGCCATGAAAAGCTCCGCATAAAAAATATCTGCCGTTCGAAGTCGACTTGAAACTGTAGATTCCTCCATTTGTGGAACAACATGAAGACGCACACCACAAATAGGAGGAGGAGCTCGGCCAAACATCCAAAAACATCAAAATAAAAAATATATATATATGTATATGATGGCCACTGTTGAAAGAAATATTCATCTATACTCTGCGAGAAGTTCCTGTCATAATCTTAACATGAATGTGAAATATGCGGATCGTTTGATAAATCTATGCAAAGTCAGAGAGATGGCACTACTGGCGCGTTTTGAGGTTCTGTTTGTTTAGTAGCTTCTCTTGAAAGAACGCATATCAAGTTTCAGCAAAATCGGTATATTTCTTGTGTTTGGCATTCGTTTGAATTGGACGAACGCAAAGCACAAACTCACGCTTAGCAGTTGTGGTCGCAAAATAATGGAAAGAGAGCTCAAACTCGATTCACTTCCCCTCCATTTCTTCAGGCTTATGATTTTGCATCTTCCTATAACTTTTGGATTTTGTCGATGTCTATTGCACAGTTTTCAGTTAAAGTTGGCTTGATGTGAAACCCATCACATATAACTGAAGACCCGACAATTCTATTTTTTCGCTGCTTATTTTTAAAGGTGCGTAAATAATTTTCCATATTTTTACTACAAGGTGGCACAAATTTAATCATCCAAAATGTGTGTGATTCATGTCAAGTGAACACAATATTTTGGAAATTATCGTAATTTCTTCTACAAATCGTTTTATTTGGAGGCTTTGATCAGGGTAAAAGAAAACAGAAAAAATTTTGAAAATGTTTTTGATGCTTTCCATTTCAATTCAACCGGGCTATTCGGGTCATGTTCTTCGATTTCGATGTAACTCAAATATGTTGCTCTCTGGTCAAAATAATGAGACACGTATTTTTTTGTTCGCCCGAAAAAAATTTTTTTCAAGAGTTATCGGCAATTTTGTTTTTCGGCTCAAACTCGATTTTTTTTAATAATATAAGAATTTTTTTTTTAAATGCTCATAACTTAGTCAAAAATGAACCGATTTTAATAATTTTGGGTTCAAAATGAGCGTCATTACTTGCACGAGCGATTTCATGTAGAAACAGTTGCAAAAAAGTAGTTGAAAATTTTTTATTTTGCAAAAAACAAAAAGTGCGAAACAGGTTTTTTACAAAAATTCATTACTCAAAAACAACTCATTTTAGCTACTGGGAATTCAGCTTAATTAAAGTTTGACATGTCCTCTTGATTTGGAAACAGTTATAAAAAAAAATACGCTTTTTGAAATATTGAATTTCGAAAAAATTTCAATTTTTTTTCTTTTTTGCTAAATAAAAAATTTTGAACTACTTTTTTGCAATTGTTTCTACATGAAGTCGCTCGTGTAAGTAATTACGATCATTTTGAACCCAGAATTATTAAAATCGGTTCATTTTTGACTAAGTTATGAGCATTTAAAAAAAAAATTTCTTATGTAATTAAAAAAAATCGAGTTTGAGCCGAAAAACAAAATTGCCGATAACTCTTGAAAAAAATGTTTTTCGGGCGAACAAAAAAATACGTGTCTCATTATTTTGACCAGAGAGCAACATCGAACAAGAAGCAACATTGAGTTACATCGAAATCGAAGAACATGACCCGAATAGCCCGGTTGAATTGAAATGGAAAGCATCTTTTATAATTTTGAAATTTTTTCAATGCTGGAAATTATGACATATTTTTTTGAATTTTCATTCATTCATTTATTGCCCAAAATCATTTTAATATAAGAGTTTACAAAGTTATGATAAAATTACATTGTTTAGCATTATCCTAACATACATTTGTATTTATCTAGGAGTTTAAAACTTATTTTTCTTTTGATATATAACAACAGATAAGGTTGGCGGTTAAAACCGCTACAAATTCTTAAAACATATGGTTCAAATCGTCTTGGCGTCTCCATTTGGTTCGACGAAATGTTGAACCATATCGGATGAGCATAAGATATGATTGGTCTAATTATTTGTTTGTAATTATTTATTTTAATGAATTGAATTATGTTCGGTATTTGTTCGCATTTTTATAAATGGAACATTTTGAAAATAAAAAAAATTGAAAAGAATTAAAAAAAAATATTCTTAGACTTGATTAATGGAAATTTTTTATCAATATGAAATTTTTTATGTATATTATTTCATAAAAAAATCTTGTTTTATAGCTCTAATTGACTTAAACCATTTTCAAAATTAATTAAATGTCCCATAAATGACTTAATGCAATAAAGAACTATAAGTTTTATTTGAAACAATAACTTAAATAAAAAAATTCATGAACATTTATTAATCATTTTTAAAAAGTAATCCATTTTTTCTAGTTTCTAAGATTCTTAAAATGTTCATGGTAAACTGGATGAATGTATGGTAGTAAACACGTAATATCTTTATGTTTTTTCGTTACTGGTCTAGGCTGCTGTATAATGGATGTAATTTAATATTTTCGTATATGTTTGGTCTTCCTCTTTTAGATGAAAGACCTAAAACGCAGAATAGAGGATAATCTAAAGAAGTTTTGTAGAACATTTTATAAGGTTAGTTTTTCAATAAACGCAATGAATTTTCAGTCAAGAGACAGATCTGCTCGCGGTATTTTTTGCTCTTTTTGCTATTGATCCTTCTAGTGACTTCGTCGAAATAAAATCCGGCTGTAACATTCGTTTTATAGAAAATGCATTTATTTTTCCTTCTACATTTTTCTTTCAATTCATAATAATGCTCAGGTTGTATAAGTCATTCGGTTTTTTCTTTTAATTTCTATCAACCCAAAATCACGTTCGTTCGGTAGAAAGGAATGAACCATTACCAAAAATTTGTGGTTTAGTTATTATTATATATATATTAAATTTTTTACTTAAGTTTTATGCCAAAAAATTAAAAAAAAATTATGAAAATGTTAAATGAACCGAAGATATTTCATTTCGAAAAATTCTATACCATAATTTTCCATATTGATTAAGTCGCAAAAAAAATTCTTTATAAAAAATTTTAAATAAAAAAATAAGAAATATCTATTTTCAAAAATATTTTAAGGATATTTTATCCTTAAAAATTAAAAACAGGTTTTATACAAATTTTAAAAAGACCCGAAGATACGAGTATTTCAATTCAAAAAACTTTATACCATAATTGGTAACAATAAATAAATTTAAAATTTATAATTTTTTTTGTACAATGTTTTCAGTTTAGTTCTTATATCAGCCCAGCCAATAAATAAATCAATTTTTAAAAGAATTGACGACAATGTTCAAAATAACGGGTCTTCCAAAAGACGCACCTTGATGTTGTTTTAAAATAAAATATGTAAAAATTTGGTTCTTCCAGGTTTCACTACTTTTACTCAAAATACGGCTCTTAGCAATTATATGTGAAAAACGACATCATTTAAATTTCCGCCATGAGCAGGTTTACTTGTAAAATCCGCTAAACAGTCAATTCATGAATGCCCAATAGTTGAGAACGTCGAGATATCGATATTGAAGGGTTTTCAGCAACACTTTACGCTACAGCAGGACAATTCTCTGTAGAAGGTAAAGTTTTGGGTCTGCCAGTCTATCTGCCTCGACAAAACCAGTTTGCTGAAATTTTTTCATCAACCTTTGGATTTTCGACTCATTCAGACGATTATTTCTGCGAACTTTATGTTGTTATTCAAGATCGACCATTTTCATAAAAGTTTCAATAATTTTAATTTAATTAACTTCATCAATGGTTACCCTCGTACTACTTAACAGATGTCAAAGACGCCTTAAAAAAGATACCGTTTAGGAATTATTCATTACTGACATCTAGGCGTTAATTTTGAAAGACCTTTACTTGGATCATTTGACATGGTGACCTACGTGCAGACCCTTCATCAGCCAGTTTATCAGCTAACTCGTTCCCTGTAATTCCACAAGTCTTATTTGGGTGCCTGGACCTATACCATTGCAGCTCACTTTAACACGTTAATAAATAAATTTTCGTTCTCTCAATATATCTCTAAGCCAGCTAGCCAATACATTTATTTAAGCCTTAACTGATGCGCTCTTTAAAATTTTTAGTTAGGCTTAAAGTGCAGTGAAATTAATTTAAGTTATGGACTCGTTCAGTAAAGCTTACTTTAATGGCGAGATGTACAAAGGGCCCGCAGACCTCATTACTCCTTTACCTAACTTTCTATCAACTAAAAGACGTAGTTTTTACAAAGTAGAACTGTCGCGTAACACTCCCCAATTATACTGTTTTCTCGAGTCAAAGATAACGTCTGCTAAATTCCGTTCTTTTATCTCAACACATAAGAAAAAATGATGAGCATGTCATCAATTTAAGAATTTAGAAATAGTAAAGGCAATCAATCAGTTCGGAAGCTTTGAGAAGAGTAGGTGTGAAAACTATTGTACGCAAAAATGTACCACTTTCCAGACATTTTGGGTATGCGCAGGAGCTGATAGAGGCGACTCTCTATAGAATCTGATTAAATCTGCTTATTTCAGTTTACTTGTGCTTATTCGCGAGTGGCTGTTTTTTCGGCTACTACGGCAAATATGCCTACGTCTACGACAACCTCTGGACGCATTGGTATGCAATGCTCGGTGGCATCATAGCTGTGGCTTTGGCTGGTGGCCTGACATTGAGGAAATATATGCAACGCCAATATAGCTACGATCACTTCTACGTAATTTTCTACGGTTTGATATGCTTCGTTATCAGCGCTTGCTTCATGTTGACAGACAATTTGGGTATGTAGCTAACGGGAATAAATGAGTACAATTTGAAGCTGTTCAAGTACACAGCTTATTTCTCATGCAGATATTTGCTTCTATTTCGGCTTCATCGGCATTGGCACTACGCTTATCCCCTGCTATAGTTACATCAGCATACGCAGCTCCTCGGGTGGTCTTCGACCTGCGCGCTTGGCTCTCGGTAACACACTTTACTTCGGTGGCTTCACTGTGGGCTTCAGCATATTTAACGAATTCGAAGCTATTTATTGTGGTTGGATTTACATGGGCATCACGTTGTGCATGCTGGCCGGAGTGGTGATCAACGAGATACTGCAATATTTCGGTTTGTACGATTACAAAGTGTCCTATGATTTGGCGTTGAATTTGTTGAATGAGGAAAAATTAGTGTTCATGCCGAATAAGTCGGTTTATGCGCTCTTTGTGGGCAGGAATGATTTCTTTGTGATGCGCAACCGGCAATGGTTGGTAGTGGGTTTCGCGGCGATTTTGGTGCTTGAGCGTGCGCTTATATATTCTTCGTCATATCTGCAACTAGCTTGGAGCTCCACTTTTGGCTACATGGGTACTCAATATTTGTATGGGCCATGCCTACTCTATACGCTTGGCTGTGCGGTAGGCTGCATTTTGATGGTGCTTTACAAACCCAAACTAGTGTATCTGATGTTTGGTGTAATCAAAATCACCGCACTCTCTGCGATATTGGGTGTTTATGTCGATAACTCCACAAAGAACTGCTTCTACTTTTTATGCTTTTATTATATTTGTATTGGTGTATACTCCAGTGTGGCTTTTCAGCTTGTTCTCGAATGCACGCCATTGCTTTACACAGAACTGGCTTTAGCGGTGGCCTTCGCAATCGAGCTGTTTGTATTGGAGGTCCTAAAGTATGAGACGAAGGCCGATGATGCATGGCACGAACTACTGGGAATCGGTATATTCAATATACTTTTGACTGCAGTAAGCATAGGGCTGGTACTGATATTTATGCCGCGCTCCCGTGGCCTCATTGATATGCGTAATAAGCTGATGGGTATAAACAGGAAAAAAGCTGTGACAGCGCCGCAAATTGGCCCGTGGAATACCCACTTTTTTTTGTACCACGATCTGCAACCAGATGATGTGAAAAGTGTGAAGTTGGATGGCAACCGAGTGTATCAGCAGTATCCCAAGGAGTCAGAGGACAAAGTGGAGTTGCCAAATGTGTGTGAACGGCTGCCGAGCATTGGTTCAGCAAAGGGCACATTTTATGGAGAATAGTTGGGCTCAATGGACAGCTTGTACAGTAAGACTTTCCGTTATAATTTACGCATTGAAATGTGGAAGGACATTTTACGTGTGCCAAAATATACCTTCTAAGACTAAAATGAAGGACGACTATTACCACAAAGTTTTTTAGTGATGTTAAAAAAAAAATTAATTTACAATAAAAGGATAAGTGTGAAATATTCTTTAGCAATAAATCATTTGATTAATATTACTAAGTGGGCCAGACCTAGGGTACATAAGGAGCTTATAAAATTTAATCTGTTACCTGACGATAACTTAGAAAAAATCCATGCAAGCAAAAATTTCGGACGAATTCAATGCCTAGAAGCCCACTTTGGTTAGAAATGGTTTGTTAATTTTTCAGACCGAAGTTCCAACTTCTGACCCTAGTTATATGCAGTGATACACAGAACCAAAGCAGGAAGGACGCTCTAGAATATTTGCTTCAGGTACACTTTCCGGGTTCATCAGAAGCATCGGTAACAGATGACTGGGCTCAATACGACAAAAGGTGTGTGTTAAATAAAGCAGCTTGGAGATTGCCCGGAGTAATTTTTGCTCCCGACAAGGTTTGCTGGGCCACTAGGTCCATTCAGTATTTTAAGGCACCAGACAAGGACCATATCTCTCCAGCTCTCTTAATAAGAGGGCTAAATACTCGTTTATTGCCTTGTCGCCATTTTTAGGTTTTACTTGCCGCTATTTTCAGGCACATTTTTAGCTGGAAATGTATGCCATTATTATGGCGTAAGTTAAACGTGGTATTTATTCCAGAAATGGGCAAGAGCTACCCAAATCGTACAAACCGATTAGCCTTAAATCTTTTTTCTAGAAAACTATGGAAGGATTAGTGGATCGTCATATTAGGGTTTTTTTATTTTTTTGGGTGAGGCCCTACCTCAATATGCCTGCGACTTAAAGCGACCGTCGTCTATTGCGTTGAGTGGTGGGTCACTAAATCCTCCTCTCCTGGGGAGACTCCCTTCCCGGTACTGCTTTCTGCATAACTTCGGGAGGGCCCAGAACGGCGTCCATGTAGTGGACCAGTTCTATTCAGCCATGTCTGGGTGGACTATATTTGAAGCCAGCTTCCGGCTATAGACCCGACTTCTTACGTCTCAATCTGCGCCGCGTTTATGTCTATTGACCACAATTGTATCCCTTATTAAGGACCGTTTTCACGTATGGAGGTTTTATAGGGCGGCTCAATAAGTACCCGTTTGATGAAAGAAGACGTTCCTGAGGGAAGTTGATTTAGCATCATGTGATGCTATCTATCAAACGACGGCAAAACAAATTTTAGACCGATTGATAGGTTATTTTGCATTTGGCTGCTATTTGAGTAAGACGTGTTTCGTGATTTTTGCTAAGATGGAAAAAGATCAGTATCGTTCGGTAATGCGCTTTTTGTTTTTTGGATGGGGAAAAATGCGACTAGATGCAAGCAAAGTTGGATGCTGTCTATGAGGACGCTTCGCCATCTATGACCACAGTTAGTTAATGGTTCAACAAATTTAAACGTGGGCGAACATTCGTTTTTGATGTGCAGCGACCAGAACGCCCGGCAGACGTGGTTACCGAGGAAATCATTCAAAAAGTCCACGACAGGATTCTCGCTGATTGACGAACGAAAGTGCCCGAAGTAAGAGAGGCCATAGGTGTGTCGACCGGAACGGCAATTAATATTTTACGATTGCGATTGATTACAAGCAACAACAAGCGGTTGCGGCTGTTAACTTCGAAGCAGTGTTTGGAGAAATTTAGGCGAGATCCGAAGAAATTTTTGCGTCGAGATGTCACCGTTGATAAATTCTGGATTTATAATTCTCCCAGTGAATCTGCTCCAAAGAAGGCGAGGACAGTCCCATCGGCTGAGAAGGTCATGGCGACAATTATTTGGGATGCTAGCGGCATTATCCTCATGGAGTTTTTTAGGAAAGGAAGATCCCTGGACAATACTACAGTGAGTTATTGGATCGTTTTTACAAAAAATTGAAGGAGATACGGCCGCATTTGGTCAAAAACAAGGTGTTATTTCACCACGATAACGCAGCAGCACATTCATCCGGAGTTATCGCCGTCAAACTGCATGACTGCACGAGTTTTTCTGGTTCCCTAACATAAATAAATGGCTCACTGGGATAAAATTTAGTTCAAACGAGGAAGTCCTCCCCGAGACAGAGACGTATTTTGGAGAGTTGGACAAATCTTATTTTTTGGCGAGGTTAAAAAAGACCGGAGCGTTGGGAGAAGTGTATCTTTCTAAAAGGGGACTATGTTGAAAAATAAAAAAAATTTTTGAACAAATGGTGTCTTCATTTCTAACACGGGTACTTATGGAGCCCCCTCGCATGTTGATGGAACACATGGTATTTGCATTTGTTAGCTCACTTTATAAGATGCCTTTAACTCCATACTCAAATTTTTCTGTAAGCTTTGACTTAGTATAAGAATGGGTAAGGTCTTTAAATTGATGAAAAGATATTTGTATAATTGGTCAAGTTCAAGATTTTCAATCGTATCTCTACTCTTAGGACTACCTTACCTTCTCCGACCGTAAGTTGCCATCGATAGAAGTGTATATACTTGCATTGAGTGAAGCTCAAACTCATTTCATTATTATTTAAAAAAATTTAGTAGCGAAAAGGAGAAAGTTTTGCAAAAGCGGTTAAAAGTTATGGTTATCATGAATTGGACGTTGGATCATGCAGTTTAATGCAGTTGGTTTATTTTCTATGAGGTTTTTACAACGGGAGGGCTTGAGTGAACAATCCAAAACCGAGTATTAAATTGAAATACAAAATATGTATGTAGCACCATTGATGTAGTTCAGCTGACACTATACCAAAGGGTCTCCATGATATGATAATAAAAAAATAAATACTTGGCGCATACACTTCTATCTTGATATTGTTCCACAAAAGGAGGGACCTGCAGTTTTAAGCCGACTCCGAATGGCAGATATTTTTTAAATATGAGAAGATTTTTCATGGCACAAATATGGTAGACTCGATGGTTTGCCATTGTCTGCCAAGGGTTGACAGCTTTAAAAAAAAATATTTTCTGTTATTTTGCTGTTTCATGCACGGGGTCTGGAACCTACGCACTCCAAAAGAAAGGAGGAGGACAATGATGTTACCTCCTGTTTTCATTTTTTTAAGACTAAGGTTTCTGAGCTGTGTCTGAAGCACATTCCTGTTTATCATAAGAAAGTATATAAGACACCTTGGCATACCAAACGGCTTAGGCATCTAAAGAATCTAAAAAACAAATTTTCTAAACTGTATAAAAGGTCTGGAGACCCAATGCACTTCTCAAAATTTCAATGCCATTTAAAAGAGTTTAACTGTTTGAACAAGTTCTTATATAGAAATTACATCTTGAATTTCGAAAACATTATTATTTCGGATTCGAAGGCCTTTTGGCAATTCATCAAATCAAAAAAGTCTTGCTCAATGGTGCCAAACAATGTTTTTTATAATGGCAAATATGCAAATTCTGCCATAGAATCTGCCAATTTATTTGCTGACTTTTTCTGCTCTAATTTTGAACCCGACTTAGACTCCGATTCTAGTTTACCCTCTAATAGTTTTTCACCTCTCAATTTTGGCACTTTGTGCCTATCTGTTACTGACGTCGTCAAGGGTATTATGAAGCTTAAGTCTACAACGAAAACTGACTCGGATGGCCTTTCGGGCATTTTGCTGAAGAATTGCTTGTGTCTCGCTGAGCCTCTCACAATTATATTCAATAAATCGTTGTCCTCTGGTATCTTTGTTGACGACTGGAAATTTACTTCCGTTACGCCTATATTTAAGAGTGGAAATAAAAACGATGTTAGCAACTACAGACCGATTTCGAAGCTTTCGTCTGTCTCAAAACTTTTTGAGATAACAGTGAATGATAAGTTATATTTTGCTGTCAAAGGCCTAATATCTACCAACCAGCATGGTTTCGTTGCAAGTCGCTCCACCGTCACTAACTTGTCTATTTTCAATGATTACTGCATTTCAGCCTTCCAGAACAGATCTCAAGTTGATGCAATTTATACAGACTTCTCTAAAGCGTTTGACAAAGTATCGCACCGAATACTCTTGTCGAAGCTTGCATCATTGGGTATACACTCCACGTTTTTGTCGTGGATCAAATCATATTTGTCCAACAGGCACTGCGTAGTAGCCGTTGATAATACGACATCCCGTGCATTTATTGCATACTCTGGTGTCCCACAGGGAAGTATTCTAGGACCCCTCCTCTTTATACTTTTTATTAACGATATTGGTTCTTGCTTTTCGTTTGCAGAACACTTGTTGTATGCAGATGATCTAAAAATATTTGCGGTGATTAACAGTCTTAGTGACTCTGAAAAGTTGCAAGCTGACTTGCACAATGTTCGGAACTGGTGCTATTTAAACCGTTTGTCACTAAATATTAGCAAATGCTTTCACGTAAAATATGCTAAATCAAACAATACTTTGCATACCTCGTATAATATTGCTGGCTTACCTTTGCAATTCGTTGAGGAAATTAAAGACTTAGGCGTTATTTTCGACTCTAAGCTGAATTTCACCAGCCATGTTAACCACGTCATAAGACGATCATATGCGATGCTAGCATTCGTACGCCGAAATTGTTCTGCATTTACTAACCCATACACTCTCAAAACATTGTATTGTGCTTTTGTTAGATCAAGATTAGAGTATGCCGCTATTATTTGGAGACCGTACCAAATAGGTCTGTCTAATCGGATTGAGAGAGTTCAGAAAGTCTTTCTTCGTTTTGCGCTCCGATCTTTAAACTTTTCTGAACCTGTACCATCGTACCGCTCTCGATGTTTATTAATTGACTTAAAACCACTTGATAGCAGACGATCTATTCTATCGTGCTCATTTATTATTCGTATCATTTCTGGATCTATTGATTGTCCTTCTCTTTTAAGTAAAATTCAATTTAATATACCCAATATGAGGCTCCGACAGTATGAAACCTTTAAAATTGGCTTCTCGAGAACCAACTATGGGGTGAATGCTCCGATTCCTAGGACATGTGCAGATTTAAATATGTTTTTCAATTCTTCTGGTGCTGATTTTACATGGCCGTATGGCATCTTAGTCAATCATCTTAAATCGTTCTTTTCATAGTATACTACTAAACTATTGTACATTAGCTTAATATAGTCTGTAAGAATGTATCCATTCAAAGACAATAAATAAATAAATAAAACCTATTCGGCTATGGCAACTGCCAATATCATATCTTTGTTACAATGAAAAAATCAGTGCTTTTCAATTAAATACTTAATTTTCGTTTCTCAACGGTACACCCGACGCGGACATTCTTTATCTTGATATGCTTTATCACAAACCAATGGTACCCGATTAGTTGTGGCGAGTCAAACGAATATAATTAAATACAACTAATAAATATAATAAATTAATTATAGTTAATTTTATTACTTAGCATAAAATATTTTTGTGTTGTTTATCAAATCTCCCGAGGTATGTGTGTTGAAAATCTCCTACATAGGTCGCTTTGAAACTTGTATACTAAAGATCTACTGAAACTGAAAGCAATTTTGAAATCTGCTATCAAGTCATCCAAGGCGCCGGGTGCTAGTATCGCCGAACTTCATTGAGCAATTTTTTATGAATTAGATTTTTAGCCCCATGTTTGAGAAAGTTCAAAGCATCTTTTATAGACCCAAAAGATGCTTTGAACTTTCTAAAACATGAGGCTAAAAATCTAATTCATAAAAAATTGCTCAATGAAGTTCGGCGATACTAGCACCCAGCGCCTTGGATGACTCGAAAAATTGGGATTTTGAAAATTCTATAGAGGCGTTACGACTTAATCTGCTATCAAATTGCACAAATGAGTTATAATTGCAGGGTAATCCCCTGAAACCGCGTCTGATAAGTGAGTACATTTTCACTTTGATTGATATAAGTGGTCGGTTAAACTTTGGAAAAATGCTCAAAGGTACACACTTTCACATGTACACATATATGTATACATATACCCTTTGTCAAAAAAGTACCGGAAATTTGTCAATCGAACATAAGAAATTTATTATTCACTCAAATTTATTCCATCGCCTTCAAAGCAGGTCCCCTTCGAAAAAAATAAATTAAATAATGCTAACGAATAATGCAACATCTTCCAAGCGGAAGTGTATGCCATCAGTCTGTGTATGGAGGTAATTTTGCAGAGACAAGAGCGGTTTTCCATTAAAAGCGACAATGACGATACACTGAAGGCTAAGCAAATGGTTAGAGGCGCGCAATTTCATTCAGATTATATTGGGCAAATTCGTTAATGAGGTAGCTAATGGACACGATACATAGGCTATGATCTCAAGACTAATGGAATCTGAGCCTTTCTGGGTGGTGGTAAGCACAAATAGCATTAAAAAAGAGTACAGAAGAGGAGATCACAGTTATGGGATTCAATCTGGCAAATCAATGGAGGAAAGCTGTGGAATTGCGCTAAGCAAAGTTCTTTATGGGAGAGTATAATAATCTTAAAACGAACAACGCAAAGCCCTTATTGGGAGAGAATTATAATGTTAAGTTAGGTTAGGATAAATGGCTGGGTGCGAGGGGCGTACTTGCACAAATATAAAAAAAAATTATCCGTTGTGGTACCATGCAGGGGGGAAAGTGGAAGTGAAAAAAACCAGTCAGATGGAAAAAGGAATAAGAGGCCTTGGATTAGTGGATCACGATCAACAGTGTCTATTTACATTCGTATTAACCGCTTCGAGATACTGATGAATTTCCCCAGGTGTGTGATATTTAAATCCGTAACATCAGCAGGTGTAGCGAAAAAATAAGAGCCCAGATATATAAATCTTTACCCGACGAGGGCAGGGCAGCTGAGAAGAAGAAGTTGCTGAGATGATTTCCTCATGATTGTCCTCCTTACACCTTCTGCAGAAAGTACTTGCAGCAATCCCAAGTCTCACCGCATGAACACCTAACAGAAAATGTCCAATAAGAATACCAAATTCGAGAGCTGCGGCTTTGTTAGCTTTAGAAGTTCCCTCGAGCGCCTCCGATCTACCCGTGGTCAGAAAGATCTCGCGACTTTGCACGTTTGCGCACTAGCGCTATTATAAGCTTAAAACGAACAACGAATGACTTCTAAGAACAAATTGTGAGTACTCACAGCCATTCTTATTGGCCACTGCAATCTGCGAAGTCATCTGCACAAGCTCCGGGTTTGGTCTAACAACTCTTAATGACTCTGTGACTCGTCTCCACAAGCATCATCACATTTGCTCCTCAAATGTAATGCCATATAAAGAGGAAGAAGTAAACATCTTGCTCTGGTACGGCGGAAGACAGATTCATACGCTCGGCTCAGTCCAATATCATCTTAGATTTCTTAAAAGCGCCGGATAAGATACTATGAGGATTCAGAAGATACCATGTCCTTAATGAGATTTCATGCCCATCTAATCCAATTAGCAAGACAAATGCATTTTCCGGAATCGACTCCGGTTCTCTTTTAAGTATTTTATTGACTGAAAGTAGATGACTTGAAGTGATAATATGTGTTTTGTACCGAGAAAAGAGTGAGCCGGCGATTCAGCTGGATATAATAATTTTCCAATGATGTTTATCAAGTTTTTCACTGGAACCTACTGCACAATGATAGCGTTGTGAGTTGGTGCGTTATTGGGCTGCAAAACCTCTGAGGGTTTTTCTAGTGATTTCCGATGTATTTGTTCTTTTAATTGCCGTATCTTTGCCTTCTTCTTGATTGGCGGGACTACCTCTTAAGCGATTTTGGCCATGATTAATAAAGTTTTTCTTAGTTGTGCTAACCGGTATCAGTTGGACATACCAAGTGAAGCCAAATCCTTCTCCACCTGATCTTTCCAACGCAGGTAGTCCTTCCTCTACTACCACCAGCTGAGTCGGAATGTTTGTATTTAATCAGACGACATGATCCAGCTAAAAAAGCTGCTGGATCTTTATTCGCTGCCGTATTACTTTCAGATAATGTTCTTCGTTTCTCTCAGGGTGCATTCAAAATACGTTTTGTATATTAGAAATGTCACGACAAAAGAGAGTAGAAAGAAAAGGACAAACTAATGGTACATAACCGACATGAAGCTGGAGCTGAAATCATACAACTTTTCCTCATTTCATTTCATGCTGAGATCCGAATGTACACCTCTTGGACTTGCATGATAATGATAAATCAGTTGGTCTACCGGTACCACGTTCAATAGATTCGCTTTGGTTTCCCTATTACATTTTTTTAGTCCTGCCATGAAAAAGTTTCTCATAAAAAACACCTGCCGTTCGGAGTCGGCTTGAAACTGTAGGGCCCAAAAAGGGGGTAGCGTCAATTATATAGGGTGATCAATCATGAGGTGCTTTTTTCAATAGTTAAAAAAAAAACAAAAATGTAAATTATGTTCAAAACCTTTATTTATCATTTGAAAGGACATTCTTTGACATTTACTTTTTGAATATGACTTCATTCAAATGTTGGCCGCAACTACGCTTAAGGTGGTCCATTCTGAAGGTCCAATTTTCAATCACTCGTTCGAGCATTTCGTGAATAACACGCGTAATGTTGGCTTCCAGAGCTTCAATCGTAGCTGGTTTATCAGCCGTTGTTTTCTCTGGGTGTAAAGGTAGCTCTTGAACCTGTTCTGGTTGCTCTTCATCCCAAATACGGCAATTTTGCTTATTGACGTAACCATTGAGCCAGAAATGCGCCTCATCGCTGAACAAAATATATTCTTCAAACGCTGATTTTCATAATACAGTTGAACAATTTGTAGACGTTGTTGCGGTGTGAGTCTTTCCATGATGAAATGCCAAACGCTGTTCAACAAATCCACGATGACAGTTTGCCACAACTCGCGCGCGATCTGTAAAAAAACGCAAATGAAAAAAACTCCTCTTAATTGATCACCCTATATATACATATATAATCCCTTTAAGCTGACTTTATAAATGATCAATTCTCGGTACTTTTTTGACAGAATGTATGTATGTATATGCATGTATATTAACAGCTCTGCCATAAAAAAAAAAAATATTATAAAAAAGAATACAACATCAAAAAATTCTTAAATGCTTCGGTAGCTTAGTTTTCCCAGCTGGCCATTCCGGTGAGCAATTCTTCCTTGCCTTTATGCTCTCTCACATGAGTTAAACAATCGTTATCTTATCACAATTGGTAGCAGACTTTATCAGAATTTATCATGGCAAAAACAAAAGGTTGGGCACAGAAAAAAGCATCAACACGGACCGTGCCCAGTGTGAGCAATTTGCAACTCAGTGCGCGGCGTCACCCGGAGGAAAGTAACTGGAGGCAATATACAAAGTATAACGTGGTCAATGTAAGTGGGCGTGAAATTTGAACGATTAAGCAGAAAGCTGCAGTGGGCAATGCATTGAAATTCTAAAATTGTTTGTGAATAATTTGTCTACTGATCACTGACCTTGTGGAGGCAAAACTTTGGAAATGGCGCGGAAATTGTCAAATTTGTGGGAGAATTTCGTAAATCAATTCTTTTTGTATGTACCGACTTTTGTAGGTATGTTGAGTATAATAAAAAGCAA
Organism: Anastrepha obliqua; assembly: GCF_027943255.1. NCBI lineage: Eukaryota > Metazoa > Arthropoda > Insecta > Diptera > Tephritidae > Anastrepha > Anastrepha obliqua. The sequence continues at coordinate 65,290,136 of NC_072893.1, read as the reverse complement.
AATAAAAAATGTTAATTAAAAAATTAAAAAAAAAAAAAATGTTAGAGAAGTTCAAAAAATAATAAGAAAACACAAAATACAAACTAAATAAAAACCATTTAGTTAAGTGCATTAAAAATTAAATATAAATTCCAACTGAATTCTTCTAGTGTGCTTAACCTTCTTGCCATGCGGCCTCTTGTTCGGCTACACAATTTGCTCACTGATCGCCGAGCGCACAGTGAATGCGGGGCTCATCGAATATGGCCCAATGATATTTGGTGGTTGCAGCGGTTTCGTTATTGCCATGATCATGTTTTTGGTGAAAATCTTCAAGGGGCGCATCATTTTTTGGCACATCCCGCTTCTATTGACTGCTGGTGTTAGTAATTTATTAGCCAGTTGTTTCTACTTTGCCAACGGCATGGGTAAGTACTCGTATGTAGCGACACCTCTAACACCTCTTTGTTGTTAAATGATAGCAAATAATAACTTAAGTAAATAAAAATATTCAATATAGGCGTTTCAGGGTCAAAGGTTTGGTATATTGCTTTTTACGAATATCAACCTGAGGGCCATTAAATAAATTTCTAAGTATCTAATTTATCACTATTCAACTATTCATCGTTTCGATTGTCCTCTAATAAATTTACTTACATACACACATATATGTATGAGTGTCTGTATATCATTGACGTTGGGTTCATAATCTTTTCTTATCTGCGCAGCTGGTATTAATTGATTTGGCGAACACTTTACGCTTTTTCCGTGGTAAAGAACTTTAAAAGAATCAGCGCATTCTGTGCGTGTGTGTGTATGTATGTATATACAGTGAGTCACTGAACCGTGGATAAATACAGGGTGCGTTTTATGTTGTAGATCCACTTTTTTTTGTAATAATTTTTAAATGCGACGCAATATTTTAATTTATTAAAAATCCACTGTGCACTCGGGCTCAATTTATAAAAAATTTAAATTTTTTTTATTTAAAATTTTTATATTTTTTTGAGTTACATAAAGTTATTATTTTTTTATTTTTTGGAGCATAAAAAAACTAGCATAACTAGCTTACGTACCATATATAAGGTGGCGCAAAATTAATCATCCAATTTTGTTTGTGAATAACTTTTTAACTAAATAAAAAAAAATATTTTGCGTGAGGGAAATATTTATTTGACCTTTATGCGCTCAATTACTGGTGTTTTTGTATACTGCAGCTGTCTTGTTTAGAAGTGTCAAAAGTGATTGGCGTACGAGGCCATTTGCAAAAACTGTAAATCTTGCGATTATTAAAAATGTTTCAAAATAACAATCGAAATCATAACTAAGAACTTAGTCTATCTATTAAAGATTTCCTCAAATAACGGGGCTTTGCATTTTAATACGCTAAATGATTTATTGGTCTCCTTATTAACACACCTCCGATAAGTCAATTTAGGCCAGCCCCTATCTGCGGTACCTTGAGGGTTCCACAGTAAACCTGAGTGAGCATTTTGTCTGGATTCTTTTTCAGTGTGTGTCCAATCCATTTGTGCTTTCTATGCTTGATCTCCTTTTCAATTGGCTTTTGTTACTCAATTGCCATAGTCGTTGGTTAGAAACGGTTCACGGCCACCAGATACCGATAATACGACGCAAATATCTATTTACAAAAGACTGTAGTTTTTCGGTCGAGTTTTGTTTTAAATGCCAGGTTTGACTGCCGTAAAATAAGACCGATTTTACGTAGGCATCAAATATTCTAATTTTCGTTATTCTTTTAAGCGCTTTATTCGACCACACACTGAATGGTCGACGCTGTACCACCGTCAGGGTTGAGGATGCTGCCGAGATACTCAAATTCTTTTATATCTTCTACTATTTCTCCATCCAACTCGAATTGTGCCTTGTTGCTTATGTTGATTCGCAAAGACTTGGTCTTATTTGTGTTAACTTTAAGGTTAAGCTTTAAACAGTCTTTCGACATGTTTGAAAGTCTTTCTTGCATTTCGTTAAAGGAATTACGAGCAAAAACGACGTCGTCAGCTTGTACATACGTTTCCAGATCATGTTTAGGGCAATAATGAAAAGTATGGGGAAGAGCGTGACACCCTGTTTCACGCCAAATACCGTGGGAAAGGACAGTTAATAAATAGTACATAACTCGGCAGCAAGACCCATTGTACATATTTTTGATGATGTTGATTATTTTAGCGGACACACCTTTTATGGACAGAGCTGACCAGATAATGTCACGCCTTAAAGCATCAAATGCTTTTGCAAAATCGATAAAAGCCAAATAAAGAGGCGAATTGATCTCAGCAGATTGTTCTATAAAGATCCTCACGATATGAATGTTTTCGGTGCAATAGTGACCAGGTTTACAACCAGTTTGATTTAGTCTTATAAGCTTGCCTAGTGGAGTTGATATTCGTCCTAACATAATTTGAGTCAATATTTTAGAAATAAATGGGTGAATCGATATGCCGCGCCAGTTCTCACACTTTTTGCGGGCGCCTTTTTCGGAATATTGATAATAATTGCTTATTTTCATTCATTGGGTATTTCTTCATCTTTCCAAATTTTCTGGAACAATGGCAGCAGCAACTGACCAAATGCTTGAAAAAGTCAGCAGGCATACCCTCGTTGCCATTAGCCTTATCAGTATTTGAATAGCCGTTGTTATCTCTGAAAGATATGGCGGACCCATATCTATGGTCGCGCTCGAATCTCCACCATCTCTGCGCTTTCATCGTGCGATGCGTTGCTAATAACACTGCCTAGCAGGCTTTTTGCCAGAACGGCAACCCAATAATTCTGAATGTACATCATGAGTAGACCATTTCAGCTTTCTTTTTTTTACAGTAGGTCATAGATACCAAATTTTGGTCCTAGAAATCTTTCTATTACGCGTAAAAAGACACATTTTTGTACTAGAGCGAGAGATCCTACATACAATCGAAAGCAAAGGCCTAGCGCTTAAAAACTGACGATCACTGTACTTTTTCTATAGCAGCTACAGTTTGGTTTTTTTAAGCCACGCTTCCTATATGGCTACAAAAAATAGATTTCCAAACCTCAATCCAACCACTCTGCGATTGTGAGTGGATTGCGTCCATTGCAATCGCATAATAGCATTGGGTAAAAAAACTAGTATCTTCTGGGGATCACCCTGTATGTAGAAAATTGAATTTTATAAACTATTCACTATTCAAGGTGTTCCCCTTATCATGCAGCTGGAGGCCCTAAACTTTTAATCCACTTTTGAACGGGCGATAAATTATTAGGAATTTTTTCATTACTGTCGTTTCCATCCCCGATAAGCTCGCAGACCATTTTTCCAGGCACGGAGTATAAACATCAATAAACAAATCAAAGCTTAAATATAGAAATAAACATACACAGATACCATACGACCCGTGTGCAGCGCAGATATTCGTAAGCAACCGTGGGCCTTTTTCAAGAGATTTGATAAATACTACGTTGTTCAATAAGTTTTTCGGTTCGATAAGAAAAACACAATTTTATGGTTCCAAATACACTTTATTATTCAATATAGTCTCCCTCAACATCAATACACTTCTTCCAACGAAATTCCAAATCATGAATTCTTTTCTGAAGTGAGAATTTGGAAGGGCTGCAAAATACGCTTCCACAGCTGTTATGATCGCATCATTTGATGAAAAATGCATACTTTTTTTAGATTTGGAAGCAGATGGAAGACGCTAGGGGTCAAATTTGTTGAATGGTACAGTGTCCAACAATTCGAACTTTAATTCAGGGATTTTAGCCATTGTGAAAATGCTCTTGTGACACGACAATTTTTTCATGAATTTTTTTCTTCAGTTTGTCTAAAAGGTTAAAATAACATTCAGAAATTGTTGTTTTACCAGTTTGCAAGTAATCCACAAACAAATTTCTTTCGCATCCTAAAAAGTTGATGCTAACACTTTCTTGGCCGATTTCTGGACACGAACTCGAACTCGAAGAACCAGGTTTACACCACTCTTTAGGCTCTTGTTTTGATTTAGAAATATGGTTATATACCATCTCATCCATAGTGATGAATCGACACACAAAATCCACTTTATCTTTTCGAAAACGCTCTAAATGTTGCTGAGAAAGTCGCATTCGAATGTGTTTTTGTTCCATTATTAACGAGTTCGGCACCCATTGTGCCTAGAAACCCAATAGATGCCTAGGGCTTCTACTAAACCTCTTCCAGTCAATCGACGATTGGCCAGTACGGTATCCTGTATATATTCTACGATTTCTGGTATTGTTGCAGTTTTTGGCCGCCCTTGACGTGGATCGTCTTCAAGGCTTGTACGACCACGTTTAAATGTAGCAATCTATCTTTCTACTGTACTAATTGATGGCGAAAATTTCGTTCATAAAAACCCAAAAAACTCAAACGTCGAGCTTCTTTTTGAATTGAGCCTTGCGCAAATGATTTAAAACTGCTTTCTGTTTTAGCTTTTGGGCGATGCTACGACTATTACATAACATGCCGGACAACCTTGATTATTTCTTTGATTTTTTCGACATTATCGACATTTTCTTTAATATCAAAAATGTCTGAACGGAATCGACGAAACCAAAATTGTACGTAGTTAGCTATTACAGTATCGTCACCGTAAACACCATTCACAATTTCGGCGGCCGTCGTAGCCGAATGAGTTGGTGCGCGACTATCATTCTGAATTCACAGAGAGAACGCCGGTTCGAATCTCGGTGAAAAACACCAAAATTAAGAAAAACATTTTTCTAGAGCGGTGCCTCGGCAGGCAATGGCAAACCTCCGAGTGTATTTCTGATATGAAAAAGTTTCTCATAAAAATATCTGCCGTTCGGAGTCGGCTTGAAACTGTAGGTCCCTCCATTTGTGGAACAACATCAAGGCGCATACCACAAATAGGAGGAGCCGCTCGGCCAAACACCCAAAAAGGGTGTACGCGCCAATTATATATATATATAAACTGTAAAATGTAAAAAATTTTTTCTTTGTTGCCTTCCCTTGTTAACACCCTGTAACTTATAACTGAATGGAAAAAATAAAAAACAGCAAAAGAATTTTTTAGTGTGAAATGTCGCCGAGCATAAACTTTAAATTGTTTGATCGATACTTTACGAGATATCGATCCCTACATCCATTGAATTTCTTTTTCCCCAACCTAATAAATCTACCACGCACCTCTAAGTAGAATGTAATTATGAATAAATAGTTAAATTTTTAAAAATTTTGTATGAATTATGAGTCCGGGCGACTTGAAAAACGTTTACGGCGCTCTACTCATCGAACTCAGAGTGGTTGCTCTAAAACTCTAAATAGAAGTATTTATGAATTTTTCAAGCCGTGATTCTTTATGTATGCAATTTTGATTGTATTCGGATATTTTTCAAGCAAAACATATGTATGTATATTCTACAATCTTCTAGAGACCCAACCACTTAAGTTTTTCCAAGGTGTGTTAATTTTAAGGCTTCTTTTTAAATCTACGTACGTCCATTATTAAAAATTGCGGTTATTACGAGTACGAGTTTACAGATTTTCGATGGTTGCCATAAATTTGTAGTACTTATTTAAAAAAAAATCGTATGCTAAGTGATAGTCATATAAGTATACTAGTTAGAGGCAATGGGAGTACAGACGCAAAATTAATCACCCTATCGAAATTTTTTAATTTTTACAAATGGCGAGGTACGTCCAGCATATTTGAAACTTGTGAAGCTGCAGTATGCACAGACAAGCAATAGGGCGCGTTAAGGTCAGAAAAAAATTTCCATCACTAAAAATTTTCTTTTTTATTTAGTAAAAAAGTTAATCAAAAATAAAACTAGATGGTCTATTTTGCGCCACATTGTATATAACCGATATGATAATTGAGCAGCAATACATGTGCCTTAGCATAGTAATAGCAAATTTTCAGTAAAAGTGACGTATCAGTGGAGGCTTTTCGACTTAGGACGCCACTTCGAGTGAGGAAAAAAGTTTGGCTAATTAAACTTAAAAAACTTTTTACAATTTTCGTAAAATTTTTTATGATAAATATTTTTCGTAAATTTTTTATAAACTTTGAAAATTTCTCTGTATGCAGTTTATAGCTCATTTAATTTTAGTGTAAGTTTGAAATCGCGTTTATTTTTGAAATTTTTTTTGCGTACGATGTTGAAAATTTTCTTCTATATAACGCACAAGTTCGGAAATCTTTCGAGTTAATCCTTAAAAAAATTCCACTTAGTAAAATCAATAAAATTATGAATAGTCAGAGAGCCAAACGCAAGTGTTGTTGTAATTTTTGCAAATTTTTCATCTATTCAAGGTCGTTCATTTTATGATCGTTCTGGAGTTGTTGTTATTTTACGCGATACTGCCAAAGCTCGCAATATTCTGCCGACATTTCTGAATGTCTGACGAACTCATGACCGTGAAATCTTTCAAAATAAATAGTAATTTTTGAAACCGTCTTAAATTTCTCACAATGAAATACTCGTTGTTGTTGTAGTAGGCTTACTACTTAGGTCTGCACTCCACTAAATGTTGTCATCGAACCGGAAAACCGGTTTGAGAGCACCGTAGTCTACTTACAGCTGAAAACAGAGGAGCATAAAACAGCTAGTGCTGCGGGGCGATGTCCTTTCACCATTGCCTTTCAATTTCTATATTGCGAAGTTCACCCAACCATCAGAGGGAGTTTCACTGGACTCCTATGCTGACGACTGTTCGATAATGGCGTCCGGAAATGGCATTGATGACTTGCGCTCCAAAGTGAACGTATCTCACCAGTCTTTCTTGTTTTTTCACTGCGAGGAATCGCCAGCCGCCCCGACGAAACCCTTTTAATACCTGGACGAAGGAGGCCAAACAGGAAAAGGTGAAAGTCGATGGCTCACAAATACCGACCGATAAACAACATTTTAGCTGTCACTTTCCAAAGTTTGCTCTTCTTCTCAGCGCATTCAGCCGCAATTGAGACAAAGGTCTAAAATCGCAACAAGGTCCTGAAATTGCTAGCCGGCAACACTTGTGGCCAAGACAAAAAAATCGTGCTGGCGACATTTAAAGCAATTGCCTTATTGATTCTTAATTACGTTGTGTCCGTCTGATAGCCTGACACTAGTGATTCGCAGTGGACAAATTTTCAGAATGCTGCCGACTGTCATATTACTGCCATGATGCCTTCTGATATCTCCCCTGCCTTGCCTTCACAATGAGTGTTCCATGCTCCCGTTTAAGGAACACAGTAAGATGCTCAGCAATCAATTTCTGTTAAGGTGTTGCCAAAGGAATTACCCTTGCAGGCATTTGTTGGGGAATGAGCCACCTCCCAAGTGAGTCAAAAGGCATCTATTCGACTACACCAACGAGATCCAGGACCAAACAAGACCGCGCCTAAGGCGTTCCCACGACAGTCGGTTGTACGTAATCGGAACGACTAGAATTTTTATTCGGCAAAGGACTGCCACTTCAGCAGCATTCCCCGTATATATATGGAGAATGTTTATGTTGGTACAACTACAACCACTGTAACTACTGGATAAGATAGTGTACTGAGGTATTGAACGGTCTCTTACCACCTTCATAAGCTCTCGACCCCCGAGTGCCGTTAACGGAGTCCAATCACCACCCGGCTCAATTAAGTGGTGGTAGTACTAACCACTTATTCACATACCCTCTTAAACCCACTCACCTAGCACCTCTTCCCTCTGGACTCAACTCGTCGAAACAGTACGATCGGTGACAACAAGTACGTAATATTTGATTAGCGTCGTATGTGATCTCTTCACATACTAGAACTTTTTTTTGTACTATTATTTAAAAGGCGGAATAAAAATCCACAAATTGCCATGGTATTCCAGTTTATTCTTATTTTTTAGCATCCAACTAACTCGTCTGCTCCGTCATAATGGCAACTTCTTTTAACAGTACTCGTCTGCCCGTTATTACGGCAGCTTGTACTAACTGTACTCGGCTGTACGGCATCTCATTCTTTAACTTATCTTTTCTTTTCTTCACGTCCTTAATCCCTCGTAGGATATAGCGCGTCAAGCACTCCTGCGCGCCGTCTTGTGCGATTTTTGGCAATGTACTCGTACTTCAATTGGTTCCAGGTCTTTCCGATGCTTCCAGTTTCCCTTTCAACTGTTCGCCTCGAAGTTTCCCTTGGTCTACCAGGCTTGCGGCCACCATTCGTAAGATAGTTAAACTCTCTTGCCTTTCGTGCTATGCATGCATTGTTTTTGCGTAGAATGTCTCTAATCCATCTCCATATTTGGCGTTTTATGAGCATTTCGACTAGCTCCATTTGCGCATTTTTCAGTAGATCTGAGGTCGAAATTGTTTTGGGCTATAAAATGTGGAAGATGTTCCTCAGGCAGCGATTGATTTTTGTGTGAACGCTGATGTTGTTATTGCGCCACCCAGAAGACAGCATACCGAAGGTGGCTCTAGCTTTACCAATGCGAATTTTGACAGCTTCATCCAAATTAATTTCCACTGGTGCACCCGAAATGTTAGGTTGGGGAATAAGTTAATAGCGTTTTTATATTTTCTTTTATATGGCAAAGGGTAAGTATTCATACGATAGAACTCTTTCTGCTCTAAAAAACTAATATATGTTAATTGTATTTCTTAGTTATTTAATTTTTTATCAGTTTTGAGGCTTAGAAATGGAGTACCCAGGGGACAAAAATTAACATTTTCGATACCTGCTCTTCTTTGTTTTTCATCGAGGTCAAAAAGCTGCCGAAGCAGCCCGGTAAATTTGCGACGTTAGGGAGAAGCTGTCATAGGTGAGTCTACAGCCCGGAAATGGCAAAGTTCACAAATGGCGACTTTGACGTCGATGACACGTCATGCAGCGGAAGGACTTCTGAGTTCGATAAAATCACTTTTAAAGGAGAATGGTCGCTAAACCAGTCGTGAATTGGTGGAAAAAATAAACCACGAGTATAAAACAATTCTCAATCACCTTCATTCAATGGTATTTAACGAAAAATTGGGAAACTGGGTGCCTCACGAGCTCAACGAAGAAAACAAAGAAATTCGCCTTGAAATTGCTTCTCAGCATCTCGCCCGCCATCGAACAACATACGAAAAGTCATAAACCGCGCTTTTCGTACCGAATCCTCCCGGGAGATTAGAAATGGTGCCAGTACATCAATATGAAGCAAAGAAGTGAGTGGGTGGCTCCAAGAGATACGCCAAGGCCGAGAGTCAAGCCGGATCTTCTTCCAAAGAAGATCATGATATGTGTTTGGTGGGATTGGGAGGGCATGGTGCACTAGGAAATGCTCGAAAAGAATGCCACGGTCAACAAGGGCATTACCACGCCAACGCCAGGGTCCATGTTGCGCAAGTCGTCAAAGCCGCACTCTAAGAGTTCGAATGGGAAGTCCTTCAGCATACGCCATATTCTCCGGACCTTGCACCGACCGATTTCCATCTTTTCCGCTCCCTGTGAAACCATATGAAGGGCGGTGCCTTCGATAACAAAGAGGTCCTTAAAAACTGGCTCAACAAATTCTTTGACACCAGACCAGAGGTGGTCAAGAGGTGGGAGAGGTTGTAAACAGCAGCGGGAAATTTACATATAATCGATTAACTTATGAATATATTCATTGTGTTTTGTTTAAGGAGTTATATACAGTTAAAAGGCCGAAAAGCGAATTTTCCCGAATTTTTTCTGAGAAAACTTTTAAATTTGTTGATTTAAAAATTTGTGCATATATTATGTTATCTTTTAACTGCATTTTAAGACTTAATATTAGTAAAAATATTTATTTGGAAAGAAGCTACAGCTGATCTCCGGGAGCTCCTCTCAAAACAGACGTTTTGCGGTGACCACTATATCTCTGAACTGGATCCTCTCAAATTAGAAAATTAAACAGATTTCGTTAAAGTAATGTTAAATGTAGTAATTAGTCGAAGTAATAAGCAAAATAAATTTGTTTGACAAAATGGGGTTATTCAAAAAAAAAAAAAATTGTTTTTGGACTAAAATTTTGGCCTTAAATTGTTTATAAAAAAATATTTATCGGTGAGAAAAAATCTCCGATTAATTACTAAAAAATATATTTAAGAAGCTCGCGTTAAAATTTGAGACTAGTAGGTTTAGCCGTTTTCAAGTAATGTTGGTCATCGACTTTGAAAACACCATTTTGAGACAAACGCATTTAAAGTTTCAAAAGCACTTTGCTTTACTTTCAAGCACTCTGAAACTTCTTTTCAAATTTGCGTGTAACTTCGAAAATATTCACCGGAACTATATTAAATTTCTTGTGTGTATTCTTAAATATATGTACATTAAGAAAATAAAATAAGAAAAAAATCGTTGTTTTGAAAACTCTAACTGTTTATAACCCCTTAAAAAAAAGCCTTCGGTAAAAACGCTACGAACGTATTCCCTAACCTAATATTTAGTTGCAGTTGAGTTGCTAGATAGACCTTGAGTTCTTATACTTATAAATATTTAAACCCTCGGTAGGCGCGTACGTAATTTTTGGTATATCGCACAAGTAAGAGTTTAACCCGCTGCATTGTCTTTTTCATAATCGTACCAGCGTTACGCGCGTCTTACGAAGCAATTCGCATATTTCACTAAGCCCCTGTTTAGATCGATCGATGAACTCCACCATAAAATATTCTGGATAGCACAGTTTTATTTATTTTCATCAGTTGTTCAATTTCAGCCATATCAGTTTGAGCAAAAAAAAATTTACTGGCGCGTAGCTTTTTATTGAAATTAGATAGCAATAATCCTCTTTATCTACGTTTTTACATGCACATACGCACATACATACATTCATATATTTACATATGAACATTGATATTTACCTACTGGTTTTTTGATATCTTTTCAGATACTGCCGGCGCATTCATCTCATACCTCGCGTACAGTTTAAATTACATAGCTGGCTTGAGTTTCTTGCACACCACACTCCATAAGCGCAGCCGTTCTATAATGCTGACGCTTGCATTTTCCATCTTTCTGCTTGGCACTGCGTTGGCCGTCAGCCTTATCGGCACCAGCTACACGCAATCGAACGAAAATGTCGATGTAACAACTGCCAAAGTACCGGATGGGCTTTATGTACCTTTTGCTGGTGTCTACCTTGCGATTTCCATTGTGATTTTAGCTGTGCTTATAGGTTTGAAGGTGATGGACTATTTGGGCATCGTTGATTGTCAAAATATTTTGGATAACGAATTTCGTATCGCGAATTCGAATGGCAGCATTTTTGACAAACGCAAGGACATCATTAAACGTGTCAAGTTTCTTTATGTTACCAAGAATCAACAGTGGAACGTCACTTTGGTGGTGCTCTTCACCGAAGCTATACAGTATGCGCTCTTTGTGTACTTTATTTTTTGGTTTGTATTGAATCCAGCTATACGCCTGACTGCCGTGGACAATGTGGATGCAATGCTGTGGGTGGTTTTCGCCGGTTCAGCTGTGTGCGTTCTGATTGTGGTGTTCTTCAGTGTGAAAGTCACATTTGTAGCCAATGAGATTTGCCTTATTATACTCTGTATTTTGAGTATGATCATTTGCAGTTCAGTGGATACGACAGTACCGTTATGGTTTATACTATTCTTCTTCGGCCTGTCGTTTTCAAATTTACAAATTTCACTTGTGGAAGTTACACATTTCCGCTTTACTGAGTTGCTTTTCTTTGTGTCTTATTTGGCCAAATTGATTAGCACCGGTGTGGTGTATTATTATTTTGTGTCGAATTCTAAAAATTCCTTTTTCTACGCAACGGACGAAAGTACAATAATGGCGCAGGGATTTGTGTACCTCATAATCACGGCGCTGGTTGCGCTCGTGGTGGGCGTAAAAGTGCCGCGTACGCATTGCATGACACTCTTCGAAATACAATACGATTTACTAGGCATAATCTTTAAGCAGCATGAGATTGAGCAACTGGATGTGACGTGCCTGCAGGATGGATCTATTCCAACGATAAGTGCGCATGCCCACTATTGAGTTCATTACATTATAAACGTTAAAATATATTATGACATGAATTTATACTTAGTTTTGTTAAGGCCTATTTAATTATTGAAATAAATCATATTTTTTAAATAAATAAATGCTAGTTTTAGCCACCCGTTGGACGCCTTTTTTAAAAACTTCGGTTGGGCACCCGGATCTGACCTTTTTTCGTCCTGTTCGAGGATTCTTTTTAAAAGGTTACACAAGTAAATCGATAGAAAATTAAATTTTAGTCAGCTACCTGGAAGCTCAAGTGACCAGCTATAATAGAAATATTTTAAATTTACGTCCAAACTCGAACAAGTCTGGCAAGACCCGGGTACACAACGAAGAGTTAAATGAAGCGTTAACTGCCTACTCTATAGCGGCTAGCTTTGGCGCGTTATATGGAATATTTTGACAGGTGTCGTACGATCCCAGTAAAAATTGCACCTATCCAAAGGTATCACCTCCCTCTCGGCATATTGGAAGTGCAATGAATCTGAAAATAATAAGGTTTAAAATAAAATAAACTTGTAATGTTATAAAAAAAAACTAAAATGTTTACCTAGCATATTGAGAAACTTTTGCAGCGTGTGCTCATTTCTCACTGTTGCCGCAAGCAACATCTCGCAGACATCTTTCTTCACCTTAAACACATAGTCAATGGCATATGTTAAGGAATCGAATACTGTGTCGTCATACACAACATCTGCTGCTAATATTACATCCGTTTTGAATGCGCTTGGCCATTCCATTTGCTCGATACCACCCCATTCCAGCTCGCACAAATTCAGCAATTTGTCGTTTATTACATAGCTGCCATTACTTGTTTCTATAGCTTCTGCGAAATTTCGGCGCACGTTCTCCTTCATCAGTTCAACGCATTCGCGGCTACCATCGGTTAGTAATAAATGTCGCACCTCACAACACTGTGCCAAAATCATTCCACATAAACCAGTGCCGGCACCCAATTCGAGAATGCATTTTTCGCGCACTATATCGCTATTTTGCACTAAATAATCAGCTAATGCAATCGAAGCTTGCCAACTGCATAGTCCTGTTGTGCCCGCCGCCACAAAGCTTTTGGATTCACGTAGTGTGAGAGCGACGCTCAGTGCTGGCTGTAAGTAATGCTTGTAAGCATATTTCTCCGTTGCATCCTGCGCAACACGGAGCTGTACAGCACAGTAACTTTCATATACGCTGTCATGCACTTCGTCATATCTTTTTTCCAATTGCTGCAGCAGCTGTTTGAGGAAATTCAGTTGATAGCCGATTTTAATTGGATATTTTTGATTAAGAGGATGCAAAAATGTATGCTCTATCAGCTGCAGTTGCTGCTCCCAGGTAAGGTCCAGTGGTATTGCCTAAAATGCGAGTATTTATGTATTGGAAACTAAACAAGTTCCAAGATAGTATACTGAGTACCTCCCAATCAATGCAATGCAAGGGATGACAACAAAGAAACTGATATTTGAGTACATCGATGAATCCTTGGCAGTGGTCTTTCATTTTCGTGTTTCCTTTATAGTAAAGGTGTTTTTAATTAACAAACAAATGGGAAGAAAAAAACATTCAAATGATACTCCATGAAGTTTACTGGTAAACAATCAACAGCTGTTCGAGAGGCGACAGATATGTTACGTCCACGTGCCTTCACGCAGTGTTGCTTTTGGAACTTAATAATGAAAGAAGAGTGAAATAGGCCCGTAGCGTTTAACAGCAAGCAAGTGCAGCGTGGTTACAGTGTCTAATGTTGAAAGTTCTGTAAAAATGATAACACCGAATAAATAAAATAAACGTTGCGTGCTCTCATTTTCATTACAAAAAAGATAAAGAAGAATGGGGCATAACAGGAAGTTCATACTTATATATAGTTAGTAAGTTCAATGAATTTCTTGTTAGATATTTTGTATTTCTAAGCGATAGTTCGACAAGCTTGATGTTTGAAGTTTTAGAGAATTGAATAATTTTACAAGTTCATCATATATATTTTGTCAAATGTGATTTAACTTCGTTTGCGTCAAAAAGTACTCTTTTGACGTAATGGAGTTTTGGCTAGTCGCTGTTTGTAGAGTGCCTTTAAAATTTAAAACAACTTTGAAGGCTGTTCTGCGAAATCAATTTAAGAGTATAAACTAAAAATATAGTCCAAACTATCATTAAACATGCAAAATTTGATTAACAATTGACAATATTAAGCATTTACAATTCCCAGAACTCTACAAGATGGGCAGCCTATTTCCAAGTATGTAAAATTGTATTAAGATCCGAATATAACATTCAAGTTGACGGCCTGATAACCCTGACAATCCTTTTTTGCCATGTTTTTCAACAAATAAATGCCCCTTTTCTATTAAGTCCAACTAGACAGTTTTTCTTCACGATCAGCATTACTCAAAATTAAACGCTACTCTGACACCGGTTCATCTTACAACAAGGTCCCGAAGTTAAAACATGCAAGTTTGCACAGATAATTATCCCTTAACCTAAACTATATCATTAATTTCATTTTATATAAATGTAACACCCTAATAGGGAATGAGGAGCTCACCTCAGTTCAAGACGAGCTATTAAAAGTGATATCAGTAAACCAGTTGATTTGTCTTTGCCACGCAAGCCCAAGTCGAACTCATTTTTGAACGTTGTATACGAGGTGTTTTAAAAAAATAAGGTGAATTTTCATTTTTCTTAAAAAATATTTATTTATTCATCAATTTCTATTTTATCTCATTCAAAGTAGTCCCCCTCAGATATAATACACTTGTGTTAGCGTATTTTCCAATCATCATCAATGAATTATCGCAAAACACCGTCCTTTTATGGGTCTGTTCAATCTTGGAAAAAGGAAAAAGTCGTTGGTGGCCAAATCTGGTGAATACGGTGGCTATGGCCCGATAACGGTGCATTATCATGATGCAAAAGCCATACATTTTTTCTACAATTCCGGGCGCTTTTTCGTATTGTTTCACGCAAACGGCGCATAACTTCAAGGCAATACTCCTTATTTACCGCACGACCTAATGGTAAGAACTCCTGATGCACTACGCCATGGTAATCGAAGAAAACAGTGAACAAAACCTTGACATTTGGTCGAAATTGGCGTGCTTTTTTAGGTTTTGGCTCTCCTGGACTCTTCCATTGGAATGATTATTCTTTGGTTTCGATGTCATAACCAAGCACCTATGATTCGTCACCAGTTATTACCGTTTTAAGCAAATCTGGCAAATCATGAGCGATCATCATGCGACGTTGTTTTTGGTCAAAATTCATATAGCATGGCATAAGCCAACCAATATGTCGACATCCTCAGCAACTTCTCTAATTGTGATTCTTCATAAAAATTTCCTTCACTTTCTCTACATTTTCATCGCTTGTTGATGTGCTGGGGTGTCCAGAGTGAGCGTCGACATTCGCATCTTCTCGACCTTCTGTGAAAAACTTGTACCACTTGTAAACATTTTATTTAACTTCTTTGATCCACTTTTTTTTCGATAGCAAAAAATCGCCGAACACGCAAAACTCTTGTCTTATTTATGCCTCACACAAACAAACTAAACCTGCTATATTGCCAAAACCTTGAACATATCTTTGAGACGAGTGTACCAACATAAAAAACAATAATAATCGAGAGTCGAAACCTTCACCTTATTTTTTGAACACACCTCGTATGTCTAATTACCGCTACTTGGCTTTTAGTAAATTTGGTGAATCTGCTGCTGAAATGACGTAATTGTAGATTTATTTTAGAAACAACTCTTTTTTTTTATTGCCTTTTTTTCTTACATTATTCTAACTTAACTTTTCGTTATTACTCACAAATCCTCGCTATTCGTATACTCTCTTCGAAGTCCACTCAAACACCTCATCTACAATTTCGTCACTTAAGGGGGTGGTAGGGTTTAGCGCTAAAAAAAAAACACTTTTTTTTTGAATTTTTTACAGAAATATGGCTTAAGATACTTTAATAAAATCAGTTGCATGTTATTGTACATCTTTTCAATAAGTTTTTAAAAATATTAATAATAAAATATTGACAAATAAGCCCATGACAGAGTTTTTTTGGAGATATGTTTTTCGAGAGGTGCTCTGCGGTGCCAATCGGCATTCGTGGTAGAATCATCTGAAACCAAAAAAGTCGAATTTTTCAGTTAAAGTATGACGTAATGCTCCCCCCCACATGAATAAAATTTTTTTTTTCATTTTTGTAGTTTTGGTGGCAAAAAAACGTAAAACGAGCATTTTTGGCGAAAAATTTCGCCATATTTGTAAGTGAAAAACAACCTTAAAAAAAAAAAAATAAAAAAAAACAGTGGGGGGGGGGGGGGGGAGGTATTTTTGATTTAGAAAACGTGTGCCAAATTTGAAAAGAATCGGTTGAATAGTTTCGGAGTTGTGATTGGCACCTACTTTTAAGAAGTCGTTTCGGGAAAAACGCGTTTGAAAAAATGACTCTGTAAAATTATCGATGCTCCGCATCGAGGTAGAGTGCCTACAAAGGCTATAACTTTGAGAGTTCTGCTCCGATCCACTTAAAATTTTGACACAACATTCTTGAAATGATTTACTATAAGATGAGTGAAGAAAAAAAATTTCGATTTTGTGACCCTACCCCCCCCCTTAAATGAGAGAAATGCCAATTTTTTTATTTTGTTCGGGTACAAAAAACCATTAGCGTGGTCGAAAAAAGATGTTCGGTGAAAACGAACACAGAAAAGTTATTAGGTCAACATCGAACTAGATAAAAAGCTTGGCCGATATTAATAATAATGTGAACACAACTTAAAAAAATGTATCGCACTCTTCCGCACAGATCTGACAAGATAATTTTTTTTTATATGAAGCCAGTTCCTCGGTGAACCAGAAACAATAAACTGAAGCGATTGCAGTTTGTTCGAAGTAAAGCTAAAACTCTATATCTCGTATTCCAAATCTTATGGCATGCAGTTGAATAAATCACTGAAAGCCACAACGTCGTGAAATTTTGCTGTGAAGTTCTAGCTGAACATGCCAACCAACTGGAATTATAATTTTTTGGTATTGAGTTCTGCGGATGTAAATTTTTTTATATTAGTTTGGGGAAAAATATATTCATTATTTTCTCGGTAAATGGCTGTAGTGATCGATATCTTGTAAAGTATCGATCAAACTATTTAAAGTTTATGCCCGTTGTTAAGGTGACATTTCACACTAAAAAAACTGCCTTGCTGTTTTTTGTTTGTTCCATTTAGTTATGAGTTACAGGGTGCTAACAAGGGAAGTCAACAAAAAGAAAATTCGGTGCATTTTACAGTTTTTTTTTGATAAAGGCCTGCTGGCCAGGCCGCTGAAATTGTGAATGGTGTTTACGGGGCCGATACTCCAATCACGTGCAATTTTGGTTTCGTCCATTCCATTCAGACTTTTTTGATGTTAAAGGAAATCTCGATAAAATCATAGAAATAATCAAAATTTACCGGCATTTACGTAATCGTAGCATCGCCCAGGAGCTAAAGATCGGCCATAAAACAATTTGAAACCATTTTCTCTTTCTTTTACGCAATTTTTTTTTTTAATTTTACAAAATTAATGGATATGTTTTTCCTCAAACTAATATATTTCTTCAAGGAGAACCAAGATTATTTTCGAAATGAAATTTCGGCGGTGGCTAACTAATGGTATGGGGTGTAGTTAAAGCTCAAAGAAAGTTAAGTCCCCACTTTCCTTCCATCCGAATGAACTTCGAACACTACATTAATGTTCTCTGATCAAACTTCTTGTCAATTCTTGTGGTCCCCAGTGCACAGTGGTTCCGCAATAGGACATTGGATGAAAATAGTCATGTTAAAATTATGCAACAATATTTAGCTAAATGTTCGTTAATTAGTCATAGTAACTTAGAGTACAAAAGAAGTTTCAACTGCACAAACAATTCACTTATTATCGTGCCTCCAAAGTAAGAGAATTTGAAAAGAGATAGTTAGCGTGGTCTCCGCTCCGTACTTACGCAGTTCCGGGAAGTGTTATTTTTCTAAGCATTACTGTGTTTATGACCTGTTGCACAATGGAAATTCAAGTTGAAGGTATGTACGACATGTTAAACGTTTTGTTATCTTTTTTAATTATTATTTAATAGGTTTTCAGACCTTACGAAATACGTACTTTTAAATTTGCGGCTTATTTTTTTTATAAGAAGTTTGTAAAGTTTTAACTAAGTTCGCACGAATCTGCACAAATGAAACATGCATTAAAATATTTTTACGTATGTCCTCTTTAAGGAAAAATAATCTCCAGCTGCGATGACCTGCGATTGCGCTTGATATAGGGTCTAATCTGTACCTATGTGTAGGATTTTGAAAAATGTGATTCTACCAAGATTGCTAATAAAGATTTTTTTTTGGTTTTAGGTGTAAATTTGAAGTGTTCATTTACGCGCATACATATTCTGGACACGTGGTTATGTTAGAATAGCATTAAAAATGATGTTGATAGATGTCGCCACGTACTGAAGAACATAATTCAAGCTTTACCAAACTCTGAGAATTTAACCCTAGAAGACGTTGAAAATCGTGTTTCTTGGATCTGTTCACGGATTTCTCGATATTCGAAAAAAGTGCAAAGATCAAAAACGAGGCTGATTGCCAAGTACAGTAATTGGTTAACTGAAACCGAGGTGACAAACTCTACGAATCGTTCAGAGGGAGTTTAGAGAACAACTAGGCTTGATAGTTGACAAACCGCGAATTGGAGGAAGTGGTACCTCTAATGATGGAAATACAGCACGAACATTTTTCCTTCATTCAATCATATCATCCGAAATCACAGGAATAGACAAACACGTTATAGACAGATGTAGTTATCTCCTACAATGTCTTTCATCTGGTTTTAAAATTAATTCGAATAAATTCAAAATATACGCACTAGACACTGCTAAAATTCTAGTTAGTAAATATTCATGGTATAATTTACCTGCATCAGTTCATAAAGTCGATCATTGTTTATTATCAATTGGAGAATTATCAGAGGAGGCAGCTGAATCATGTAATAAATCAGTGAAACAATTCAGATGTGACAATACCAGAAAGCACTCAAGAACTGTAACTAACACGGATCTTTTGCACAGGCTTCTTCTTAATTCCGATCCATTTATATCTAGTCTACGAAAATTACCATGTAAAAAGAAATCTATGATGTGAAGAGAAGTGTTAGATTTATTGAGTTAAAAGTTTTGTATTTCTAAGTACATTAACTTTTTTGGAAGTGAATATTTTATTGTTTTCATAAATAAGAATAAGTTAACTGGCATCAAAGTATACTTTATGCTCATCCTTTCGGAATTTAATGTTTTTTTCTATTATTGTTTATAATTTAAGATTTATGCAAAACTTTAAACGAAACAAAAAAATTTCACAATATATAAAAAATATGTGTACCTAATTTTCCTTTGACTTTTTATATTAATGTTTTATTATATATTATTATTATTATATCTTATATATATTCTTATTATATATATATTACTTTTTATATGTCTTAATGTTTTTTTAACAAATAAAAACATTTCTCAACTTAAAAACGTACTAAAAAGTAATTTATCACGCCAAAAGTTCTTATGACCGCTCTTCCTACGCGGCGGCACCACTATGCAGTGGTGCAAATTTGATTTTTCAACAGGATAACGCAGCTTGTCATGCTTCAAGATGGACTTCAGAATGGCTATAAGAACACAATGCGAGAGATATGGAGTGGCTTTCCCTTTATTCTGACCTAAAATTATGAAAAATGATTAGAATTCGCTTTTACGTAATGTTTATGGAGGTAAACCACAATATAATATAGGTATAAAGCTTCAAGAAGCCATAATTCGACCCTGGTACTCTTTTAGCCAGTAAAAAATTCAAAATCTTTTTCATTCGATGTAAAATACAACTTTGAAATTTTTACAGCGAAAAATGTACTACCAAAATAATGGACTATAAAATTGCTTACTCATAATTTTTCTAAAAACTCTGATAGAAAAATGTGAAATTTATATGACAATTTTTTGAATTTTTTGTTCGAATCTGCACAAACTTTCAAATTTGGATTTATGTGTATGGTTTTTGTACTAGAATGAACTTTATTTCCATAAAAAAATTATTAAAATTAAATAAGCCCCTGTGCAATAGGTTACGAGTACTTAACTCAAATATCCTTGAGTGGATGTCTAGAAAATAGGGTCGCTCAGGTATTATTAGCCCGACTGGGGTTCTTTGTATTGCCGCACATACATTTTACAAGTGTGAGAATAATTAGTGTAGGAGTTTATTAAAAACCTATTTGGAGTGGCAAAAAACTGATTTGTTAATTTGTTTGTTCTTTCGACAATCCAAGCACTATAATAATATCATTTGGGCTCACCTACGCACATACATACGTGGTTTTTTTTGAATCGGTACAGCACCTTAGGCTTGGATATTTCCATTAAGAAATTTAATGTTTAGATTTTGTGTACGAATTGTAGTGTTTTTTTTTCTCTAAGCAATAAAAATACAGTTGTGGCTCATGTCAAACACACACCAACATCATCATAACTAAGATCAGCAGTAATAGCAGCAACGAGAATAACTGCTAACACCACCGGCAGCGACAAAGTCATCAACAGATTTTAATGATCGGCGAGATCTCGATCATTGCCACCATCGGCATCGCCCGCTTTTGTATATGCTTGACTTGTTTTCCTACAGAAATAAACATAAACTGAGTTTTATTTTTGTTTTCGTTCTGTTGCTCAAGTCTTCATATTAAACAAAATGGGTTTCTGGGTCATTCTCTGTACATAGGTATGTATGTGTGTGTGTCCGTACATTTGTATGTATTGTTGTAACTGCTAGTATTTAATTGATTTTTACGATCACCTAATTAATTGTAGCATAAATAGAATTGGAGTTGCATTGTTATTGTTGCTGTGTCAAAAAAAAAAGAAAAAAAATATAATATTAATTTTTTATACCAGTATTTTTGTGCGCTGGTAAATTATAGTGGACAATGATTGCCACACAAAATACTTTATAAAGAACCTTTTAAAAGTGACGCCTAGATGTCAGTAGTAGGGTTTCTCATTTCCCGTCACATAATGATTCCCGGGAAACGAGAATATTTCGAAAATATTCCCGGCATTCCCGGGAAAATCGAGTTTTTATATTTACTAATTAAAATAAATTTATTAATTTAAAAACAATTAAAAAATTCATTTTCACATATTTTATTCATATTCACAAAACAAAAAAATTCATATTTATTCAAATTCATAAAACAAAAAAAAAGTTATTTATTATAAGAGTTTTCAAAATGAGTTCTGAGACAAACTAGCGCATTAACTGAATTCTCGTTGAGTCTTGTCCTAATTTTGGTGACAAAAAGGCCAGCAGTCGAAAATACTCTTTCACTTTCCACTGAAGTTGGTTTAATGCAAAGAAGAGCATCTAAGAGCATTTTCAAATTTTTGGTTAACTTTCCACTAGCTTCAAATAAATTAAATTCTTTTAATATAGTCTTATATTCTGTATCTCCAGTACTTTGTTTTTTGGCGCTCATACTATTTATAGCACTTTCAAGCTTTCGTTTCAAAACATTCGCGGGCATTTCTGCTTCTATATTGTTTTCCGTTTCGGAAATCAATACGCTTACTTCATTTTCAAGTACAGTGGTGTCTTCAAGGATATTAACTGGAAATAGGCGGTGTAACAATTCTTTAGATAATTTAACCATTTCAGACTTCGACGACATTTCAAAAAACATATCATCTTGATTGGAGTACAATAAACTTGAATTATTTAGGTACTTTACCAATGAAATTAAAATTTTGGATCTTCGAGTTGTCATACGGAATTTAAAATTTTGTAATAATTCTCGAGATATTGAATTATCTAACGCATTTAACGTTTCTATTAGGAACGATAGTATTCCCTCACTCTTTATTAAATCCATATCACGTCGACATAATGCATCGGACGCTAATTTTACTGGACGTAAACAAGTAATTAATGTGCTTACAATTTGGAACAGCTGATCTTCCTTTTCAAGTAGATGTGTAGCATTAACTTCGCATAGACTTTTTTTAATCGGAATTCTTATTTGCTCAAATCTTTCCAACATATCTATTAAGCTATTCCACCTTGTCGTACAGTCTAATGATAGGTTTAATTCTTTACCATATTCTAATTTGACATTTTGCTGAAGAATTGTGTTACGTACTGGCGATTTTCTGAAAAATGATGCTATCTTGCGGATTTGTTTTATTGCATCCTGGATATGAGGATGAATTTGAATTTAAGGTCACTTATATTTGTATCATGTTCATATGACATCCCTTCAAATGTATTATCAATGTCGCTATCATCATCTGAATCTAATAATTGGTCTACTTGGTGCTGCTGATTTTTTTGCAATAATAATTCTGTCTTAGTAGAACCAAAAAGGGTATCCAGAACAGCCAAATGAATCCCATGTGTGTAGCATTGTAAATGGAAGGCAGGAGCTAACTTTCCAAATTTCACCATAACGGCTGCTCCATCAGTTATGATTGCAATAATATCTGTAGATAAATTCAAGGTAAATTCCTTTAACCGCTCATTAACTAAATCTAATGTTTTTTCAGCTCCACAACTTCCTTCAATTCTTATTAATCCCAAATTTTCAAATATCCCACCATTGGACATAACATTGATATTCATGTATCTACGATTACGGCTGCTTGTCCACTCATCTACAGTTAAGCAAAATTTTTGATTTGCATTTAGAATAGTTGAAAATCTATATTTAAGTTTTGATTTAACTTCGGCATAATAGTTGAATATAAGATTCATTATGTGTGAAGGATTTTTAGGAAGAAAATATCCTTTCGCACAAATAGATTCACGAATGAACGTACTTTTCGAAATAACATTGATGGAAATGTAGATGGAATTTCCAGTGCTGCTAGTTTTGCAAGAATTTCTTCCAATGATTGTTTCTTTACATATTTTAAAATGGAATTTTGATTTCCTGAAATTGATTTATCAGATTTGTCCGGCGATGAAGTACTTGGAGCGTCGAATTTATTGTTCTTGGTAACCAAATCTATTCCATGTTGGATTTGCATATGACGATTTATTCCACTTGTGGAACCTCCATTTCTCATAAAAACTTGATTACATTTATTGCATTTTGCTTTGTCCTTATTAGTAGAATCAATGGTAAAATAAAATCTCCAATTTCTTTCTGACGACATTCGTATTTTTTAATAACCCTTTAATTTTAATATTTAAAATATCAGTGGAATAATAACTAATTGTTATTAAAATTCAATTAAACTTACTTTAATTCACAAAGAAATCTTTTAACCACTTTTAATATATAACTTTTTAAAATATAAAAAGTAAAGACACCCAAACGCTATGACTTTTCAAATATTTGTGTTGCACAGCTGTATAATCACGAAAACAAGAAAGTCAATGCTTGCTTAGCTTACTTTGTTTTTGAATATTTTTAAATAAAAAAAGTATTTGAATTTTTCATTTTAAATGATAATAAATGTTAAATAATCCCGGGAATTTACGTTTTTTTTCGGGAAATCGGGAATAGATATTTTTGCGGATTACCCGGGATATCGGGAACGGGAAATCCCGGGAGAGAAACCCTAGTCAGTAGTGAATAATTCCTAGACGGTAGAATTTTTTATGTCATTTTTGCCATTTGTCAAGCAGACAGATGTGAAACTTTCACGACAGAATAAGGCTTTACAATTATTGAAACTTATTACGAAAATGGTCGAAATTTAAGAACAACATATCGCAAATTTCGGTTTTTGGTCCGAGTGAGTCTACGATGAGAATATTTCAAAAAACTGGCTCTTTCGAGGATAGAAAAAGGACTAACAGACAAGACGGAGGTTTTTTGAAAATACTATTTGCATAAGAGAAACAACGATGCCAGAGCTGAAACACAAGATTCGGTTCGAGAATGTTGAACTCAATGCGATGTGTGAGCGAGTCCTTGAAAATTTTAATTCCCGTATGACAGCCTGTGGCCGTGCTCATGGCAGACATTTAAATGATCTCATTTTTCACATAGAATTGTTAAGAGCCGTATTTCGAATAAAAATCGTGAAACCTGAAAGAAATTTTCATTTTTATATGTTATATAATATTTTAAAACTTCATCCAGCCGAGTCTTTTGAAAGACCCTTTATTTGTATGTATGCATGCATTCGATATGCTAGATTCGACTTTTTGGAGTGTAATAGAAGTTGTCTTTGATACAATTTTGTGTAGGTTTTTAATGTAGAATTAGAGCTTTTAATTTTGTTTACTGAACTTACGAATGTAAAGGATGGTCAAAAAATGATTGAAAAATGAATGATACTGGCAGCTCTTTTCGAAATATATTTTGTCCGGCTAGGGAACGAAATGAATACACAAATTATATTAATTTATTTCTAAAATGAGAAAGCAACTGAGCGCCCAAAAGTCACATTTCTTGGAAAGAAGCTTTAGTCGAAATGAAGCTCTCACCGCAGTAAGTAATTACTTACTCATTGGTCAAGGCAAACGACAATTCGCTTTTCAGTTAGGCCCGTAGAGCAGCTGAAGGGACAGTTATTGGTTGGATATAAATCAGGGTAGTTCCGGTAACGTAGAATCGACTGTCGCGGAAACTCCTCAGATCACCTTTTCTGATAATTGGGACGTGATTGTCGGCAAACCAATAAAAATTAAAAATAATTAAAGCACAAGTTCGAGTTTCGGAATCATGGCACCAGAGCTCCCCAGCGATAAGTATTTAGTATTAGGAGGTTGACGTGATTTGCAGCACTGTTGTTGATGTTGTAGCTCTTGCAACATTGACCATCAGCTTGGTGATATCTTGGCCGCCTTGGAGCTGTGAGTTGGCATTGCTAGATATTTTATTTGAGTGCTCTGAAAGAAGTGGTCAAAGAAGGGCTAAAATTCCTCAGAAATATAAAAGCTGGTAATTCCAATTTTTGTTTTAATAAAAAAAACTTTATTAATATGTATAAGATATTTGTAGTATGGATTTAAAAAACAACTGTGCCCAAATTTCAAGGAAATTAGAGAAAAATTCACGGAGATAATATATATGACTAAAGTAGTCTAGTTAGAGAAATTATACGCAAAGGAATCTCTAAAGGGTGACTCTAAGTTCCAACTTGGAGCTCTGGGAATTGTTGATGAAACTTTAAAAACTCTTTTATTGGATTTATTTTCAAAACATCGAATTTTCGTTTTTTAATTTCTCATGAAGCAACATTTTTAAATTGTGACAGACCTTCAATTTGTAGGCATACAATTTTTGAGATAGAATATTCCTATGACATTTTAATGAATTTACTTCGTATCTACAGTACTATAAGAGACATTTTAGCATCTTAAGGGGACCCGGTGGTCTAGAAATTTCAAAAAATCGATTTTTTGTTTTTTCGATATTTCGAAAGTATAGGATCTTAGGAATATACTTCGAAATTTCCATGGGGAAATTCTCAATATTATAGCTTCTACAGCCCATTAACTAGGTAGAGGGCGGTCCGCGCGCTCCTGTACCTCAAACTTTTAACTCATTTATCTCGAAATTACTTTTTTCGGCCTGGTGTTGTAAAAAAAAATTTCAACCGAATCGTCTGAAATTTTAATATGTTGTTCACAACATCAATGGCTATCGCCCGTACTAGAATCATATTATTATTTCAATTATTTCGTTTTTTTTTTATTAAAAAACTGAAAAAAAACCGATTTTGAGAGTGTAAAATTCGAAACCGCGCCATTTTATCAATTTTGTTCTTATACTAGTACCGGACACAGCTACAGTCATACTGATTAATAATTTTTTTGGTTTTTGTGTTTCTGATAAATAGAAGAGCCAAAATGGACAACACCGTCCAGGTCCAATTTTTCCGGAGAGTCAACTTCAGCGCCATTTGTTAAATTATTAAAATTAAAAAAAAATAAGGATAATAAAGCCAAGTTTGAAGTTGCTGAAAAGTCTCTTACAACAAATGACGCTTTTTTTATATGGGCACTTCAAATCTGTATTTTATTATATCAAAATTCAATGGGCTATAAAATTGCGTACCTAATTCTTGTTTTTAAATGTGATTAACAAGTCTGATGATGAAAATTCGAAACTTGGATTAGTAAAGCCTTTTTTTTTTGGAATGAATTATAGCTTTAGAAAAAACAATCAAAATGTGTAAGAAATAAATAAATAGTTAAAATTTGTTAAAATGTTGAGGTGCTATAGTTTTTTCGTTGGCTCTATTGATTTTAGTTATAATTAAATTGAGGTTTCTAGAGCTTGAGGGGTCCCCAAATTCGCGGATAGTAAGAGCTCAGCGCAGTCACCTGAAAATTATTATTTTTTCATCAGTTGTACTGGTTTCCTGCTTGTTGATTCATATTTTTATTTGCTCGCTGACGATTCCTTCCACAGCGCTTTGGGGGAACAAGCCGATTCATAATTTGAAATAAGTTTGTATATACATTTGTAAATGGGCTTAGTTAGGTTAATAGGTAAGTAAAAGTTAAATTAACTCTTATGTACGTAACGCTTTAGCTGTAGCAAATAACTTCCTTCAACTTTCCATTGCTGCTATGGGCAATAGTAGCTCCTAGTTAGTGAATTCCATCATAAATAATCAAAGCACACCTGCGGCGCGCTAAAGACGTCCAATGGAGCTGCGCAAACAAAAACTAATAAAAACAAGCAACAAGGAAAATTTCAACAAAAATAATAAATAATAAAACATTAGGTGTACTCGCACTGGGGAATCAGGCTGTCTGGTAATGTGGTTTGCTGCAACTCCAACGAATTCAGTTAAAATGGAAAGTGAGGTGTATTTTTTCCTTTTCCACAATTCACTTAGTTTCCCTGATACGAGTATGCAGGCGATAAATCGAGGAAAATATGCAAAAAACTAATACCTGTGTGCAAAATGGCAAACGAAACTGTGCAAATGTCCAGGTACCGATGTGTGTTTATACATATCTACATATGCAAATACGTAAATATGTACGAGTGTTTTAGCATGTGCCAGTAGTAAATGTAAGGAAATGTCTGTGCCATTTTTATACCCTTCGATGAAAGAACGGTATAGGTGGCGCAAAATTAATAACCCTATCGGAGTGTTTATAATTTTTGAAATCATATTCGACATTAGACAGCTCAGTATACAAACAGGCAAGAGATGAAGATCAAATTAAAATTTCCAGTACCCAAAATTATTTTTTATATTTAGTAAAAAAGTTATTCAAAAACAAAATTTAGTGGAAGAGTTTCAACCTAATTCAGGTGTATTTTCTTCGATGCCACGCTATTGATTACCCTGGAATAAAGTAAGATGGATATAGAGGTAGGATTGACTCCACAAGGACAAACGGTCAATAAATTCTGATTCAGCAACCTCAACAATTTTTATATCAATTTTTGGTTTAATATTTCCGGTGAATATTCTGTGTTTGACCTTGAATTCACCTTCAATTTGTATACATACATTTTTTACCATCATTTGTATTTATACAATCTTAGAAATTTTTCCGGTGAATATTCTAGGGCTGTCCTTCAAAAAATGAATTTTTAAGTTTTTGGGTTATTAGGAGATGATTTCACCTCTTAACAGGAGCTGGAAGTTTGTGTACTTGACGGGATGTAGGTATTATCGTGGACTAGAACTATTTTTTATTTTTAAAATTTTTCTGATTTTTTCAAAAGTAACATATACCCCTATTCAAGGGTGTGTCTTGATATGAAAAAAAAAAAACAAATTGAAATTCGGGTCAATCTCTTCCAAAATCATTTACGAGCATTTACAAAAAATTTTAAAATCAGTCAATAATTGCCTTTTCTAGGATTTATGAACAAAATGTGGCGCAAAATTTTCATTGTGCGGCGATGCAACGGAAAAACTTATTTATGACCTGATATTTAGGACATCAATTGGTTACATTAGAAAAATATGTTTGCGGAGATATACTCATACTTATGTGTAGTTCTGCTAGGTGGCGCTGTGGCTAAGATATTTCTTGAAATCCTAGGTATATTCAATCGAATCGTATATGAAATCTTCCTATATTTCTTTCTCAATCCTCAGTGTAATTCAAGCAAAAATAACCGGCGAGTTAAATGCAGATAAATGCACAATCCGATAGAATTAGTGAATCGTTAGGATGCAGCAAGCAAGCTACTGTGTAAAATGAAAAATCATATTTTCGAAAAATTATCTCTTTTGAACGCAAACCATCAATATCTAAAGCCTCAAATCAAAATGTACAGTCTTTACTAACTCACAAACGACATTATCATTGCAAATGATTTTACATGCATTAGTCCATAAAATTTAAACACAAAAAAAATTTAACTTGTTTTAGTTTATTTTTTGTTTTAAATTTGAAATGTGTTACACAATTTTTGAATGTTTTCAAATTGATACTCGGTATTTTCGTTCTCACTTTCATCGTCATTAGAAATTTTTTGGATGGTTGAATATACTCAGATGTGAGGTATATACATTTGGGTTTTCAATGTGAATGCTATTCTTAAGAAATCAAGAGATAAATCCCCCCAAAAAAAAAATGCAATTTTTATAATTTTGAAGTCAGTAAAGTTTACGAACGTAAGATGGTTTTGTATTGCCCATATAAACACTCGAGCAATTTTTCCAAAATACCCTTAAGTTGATCCATTTGAATATTTTGCGATGCCAGGTTATTTTTGAATTCATAATTGTTTTCGCGGCAAAGTCTTCCGAATTCCTCAAACCGAACATGTTTCCAATGCATGCAAATTTAATTGGTCTTTGTAATCATATTGAATGAAATTAATCTCTTGATTACATTCTTTTTAAATTTTCTACTTTGATTGACTTGTACAAAACTCGCTTTATCAATAACAAGTCTTGAATCCCTTTTTTTATATCTGCCAAAAACCATTTACAATATCAAAATCGTAACTTTCTGGCTTTATTACGAAGTTGTTATTGTTATTAACTTCCCTGGGTTCTTCATATTCACTTGCCGAAGAACTATTGACGGTCTTTTCAAAACTATCTCTGTTGTCTCTCTTAGCCATTGCGTTCTTACTATGTTTCAAACGTGCGACTGAAAAATAAATGCAAGCATTATTTTTTAGTGGCTACAAACCTTTATGTTCGTGTTTGCAGTTTCACGATATTATTAAATCCCTCGGCGGGCAATGGCAAACTTCCGAGTGTATTCCTGCCATGAAAAAGCTCCTCATAAAACTCCGTTTGCCGTTTACAGTCGGCTAAAAAGTGTAGGTCCTTTTATTGTGAAACAACATCAAGACGCTTGCCACAAATAACAGAAGGAAACCTGAATAAAGTGTGTGAGCTCCATTTTATAAATGTATATATGTAAATATATGCAGAAATATCCACTTTTTTTGTTTTATAAAATTTACAATTTTTTAAATAGGTTGAAATATTTCAGACCCATTACCAAAGCTAGAGTAGTTAAAATTCCGGAATTTTATTCAACTAGGAACATGTTATCAATTATTTGGGTTTATCAAGAACCCACCCCCCATGCACTGCTATGAGAAAATAAAATCTGGAAGAAAAATGTGAATCACCGATCGGCAGTTCAACTCTATATCCCACTTACGAACCGATATTTGAAAACATTTTTGGTTGTCCTGTCCCGTTTTTATCCAAGTTACTAAACATTTTTTACAAAATTTTAAAATTTAAGACCTTTAATTTTTCGTTTTATTATTTACACAGTACCCAGCTTAGGCGCGGACAGCGACGTCCTTACTTCTTGCGGCTGTCGGTTTGACATATTTTCCCAACGCTTGCAGTTATTTCCCCAAAAGTAGTTGTTTAGTGGTCAAACACTCCAAACCGCTTGATATAATTGAGTAATTTTCCTTTGGTAAAATTCGGCTTGTTTACCGAATTATCCATTTTTGTGGATATTTGTCGATTTATGTGATTGATTTTAAATCGCCTATTTGCCCAATTTAATGTTGCTGGTTTAGTTGCTGTTTTTGCGATTTTACAACTGTCGGCGAGGCCTTTTAATAACTAATTTTCTGGATTTAATAGCAAACGTTTCGTTTGTTACTTCAGTCAATTTTTTTCTTGTGGATTTCCTTGATTACACAAGTTGAGGAAATATGGACACCTGCAGAGTAAGCCGTTCACTTTGGTCAATATTTGCTGAACAAAGATTACAGAACTTACTGAGGTTCTCAAAACTGAATAGAGAGATTTTCGAGGAAATACTAAAGGGGCGCTGAACTATTCGTCGTTTGAGTGCAAAATTCGAGGCCACGCATAAGAATTTCTGTACGAGCTGTGGAAATGGGCGAGAATGCTCCGCACTTTGAAGAATGCGCTTAAGTATCTAGAAATTGCTTCTTTGAGAACTTGGATGCAATAGACTGAGTTTTACTGGAAGGTAAGGGCTTTATTTCTGGAAAACACTTCTTCGAGAACCTACATAGGCAGGATAGAACTGACTGGAAGAACTGACTGGATTTACCAAAGATCGGGGTGATATAAAGACATCTATTGATGGTACTGGATAAATCTTTCTGAGAATCACAATAAGCCTCTGTCATCACTGAGTGAGATCAGCAAGCAATAACAAACCTTCGAGTGCATTTTTGAAATGAAAAAACTCTTCGTAGAAAACCAAATGCCCGTGGTCGGCTTGATCTTTCATTTCCTAAGTTCGTGTTAGCTCTTGAAGGGTAGAGTTTAAAGATGTAGGGAATCTAAGTTGGTTTGCATTTTTATTTTACGGTATTTATTTTACTGCACTTTACTATATTTGTTTTTTGTTTTTTTTGTGAACAAATATAACTGAATGAGTTATGCTGAGCTGTGAAATGTGCGCAAATTGAAATTTGTTTACTATTATTGCAATGGCAGCTGTAAAAGGTGTGAAAAAGTGAAAATTTCTTCATTATTTCAAATTCGCGACGCAGACATACAAATTTCTCTAGCTAAAACGAAAGTTATCTGTGTTATTTCCGTCATATACATAGTTGAGAAGGACAAGAGGTGGAGTTGTCTGTAAGAAATAGGTGAGCTTTATTGAGCGAGCATTAACCTCGACGACCAGGCGGCGTCTTACAAAATGTTGCAACAATGTCAATCCGCCGACAGCCGCCCAAAAATTGAAAATGAAAAACCGGACGAAAAGAGGTTGGGAAAATAAAAAAGGAAAACGAGAGTGTTTGTATGTATGGACGTGTAGACGACTTGCACTCACATATATGTATGTACATAAATGGCTTAGTGAAGAAAAACTTGAAGTAAGCGTCTGACCGATCGTCTTAGTTTGTGCAATGTATGCACTGTGTTAAATAACCATGTCGCTAGGACAAAAGTTTTGACAATTTATTTACTTCTTTTTTAATTTTAATAATTTCTTTTTGGGAAAATATAGTTCATTACCCCACAAAAACCAAATAAATCTAAGAGTCTAACTTTGTGCAAATTTAAGAAAAATTCAAAAGATTTTCATCGGCATTCAAAAATTTTAATCAGAATTTCTTAGAAAGTTTCAGGTATGCAGTTTTATAGCTCATTGAATTTTGTTGTAATAAAGTGCAAGTTTCAAGTACCGCTCGAAAATTGATTTATGCAAGTTTTTTTGCTGACGGTGTTGGGTGTTTGTTTCCATATAAAAAATATTGAGCATTCGTTATAAATTTGCATAAAGCTTGAAACTAGGATTTATATAGTTTTGGTAGGAGAATGAGCTCTATTTTCATAAAAAGGTTATTCAAATTAAATAAAAACCAAATAAATTATCAAAACTTGTCGATAAGCGGCCGTCGTAGCTGAATGGGTTGGTGCGTGTCTACCATTCGCGAGTGCGCAGGTCCGAATTTCCGTGCATGAAACAGCAAAATGGTAGATAAAGTTTTTTGTAATAGCGGCCGCCTCTCGGCGGGCAATGACAAACCTCCGAGTGTATTTCTGCCACGAAAATACTCCTCATAAAAACCCCATTCGCCGTTTGGCGCCGGCTTAAAACTGTAGGTGCCTCCATTTGAGGAAAAGCATTAAGACACACACGACAAATAGGAAGAGGAGCTCGGCCAAATACCCAAAAAGGGTGCATGCGCCAATTATATATATACATATGTATATATGCATATAAAACTTGGCCTAAAATGTTGCCTATGGCTTTAATTTAAACTATAGAGCTTGAAAATCCGCTGAATTTAATTTTATACTCATAACCGTAAAACGGTTTCTATTTCCATAGAATGCAAATCAATTTAGAAAACTATTTATTGTACCAACATTTTTTTGCTCAATAGATTTTTACGATCTCTCAAACGGGAAGGCTCTAAACTGTTTAGTTTTCGAGCTTGTGAATGTATCCTTCGGCAATTCCACATATAAAACGTAACCGCTGTCCTCCACAACATTTTTCTAACATATAAGAATTTTTTTATTAAGAAGTGTGACTATGACTGTGACGGAACTGACCTTGCTATAGAAGAAGAACGCCAATGACTGCCAAATTTTGACTTACAGTTGTGGTATTTCTCGCTTCTGTAAACTCTGGCTATATTGCCATAGCCATCGTCTTGTTGGTTTTTTGTAGCACTTCGCTAGGCCCTTCCAGCGTGGTGTAGCAACCGATCGTCATTGTCTAGCTTATCTAACGGTAGGCTTAAGAAACGTGCTGCGTCGACAGGGTGGGTCCAGATGGAGAGGGGTGTTGAGTGATTGGGTTTAATAGGGCATGTGAACACGTGGTTAGTATCGTGCGTTGTACCCTCATATGCCGGACATATATTGAGATTGACGGGGTCGATTCTGGATAAATGGAAATTAACCTGCTACAATATCTGGAACGAAATTGAGCCAAAATTACGCGGGACTCACGAGGCAGCTGAAGCTCTTCGTCCGTATTGGGTGGAGGTTGGACTCCGATAACGGCATTCAGGGATCGAGAGTTTAGGAATTTAGTGAGAGTCCCTTGATGAATGTCGTTTAATACCTGTTTATATACCGTCCGGCCCAGTAGTTGCAGTTGTGTTTGGTCCTAATATCGTTGGAGAGTGGCAGGGGATTTTTCTGTCCGCATGACTACTATGGTAAAATACAAGCTGAAATTGCTTCCGGAAAATATTTTGTTATGCCCCTCGACCGGGGGCATGGAGGCCTAATTGTGATGGTGTTGCAGGGGAGACAACAGGAGGCATTTCGTGATTATTCTGATAACAACATTTTCACAGGTCAACAGCTTTATTCACTGCGAATCATGGGACGGTTGAGAAAGGCAGGCAAGATAAACGTCTTCGTCTCGTTAGAGTTGTTTTATCTTGTACAATAAAATGTCTCGTATCATTCAGTAATGGCTGTCAAAAAGTTTCTAGCAAGTGCTCACGGATCAAGGATGCAGGAATCTTGAATCGCGTGAAGAAAAATGGCGAAATAAGTGAAAATCAGCATTGAAACAAAAAAGGTTTCAATCTGTTCGGGCTGTGAAAGAGAAAGCAGCAGAAAGGAGCAGACAGAAGTAGACTTTCGAGCAATAGAACCTTCGTAAGAATAGTTCTAGGGATTTAATAGGAATATGCACTGAATTTATAAAATAAAAAATAAACGCAAATGAAAAAATATGTGCCAGAAATCTCAAATAAATTTTTGAATTAAATTTTATGCATACAGTTTGCCCTAAACCAGTGTCGGAAAAAATTACAGTTTTAAATGTATGGCAGATGAGCCTAAAAGGACGTTGCATCCGTAGACGAACAAAGTTTCCTTCTTATATAGTATATCCAGAATTGACAGATTTCATGTTGCATATTCATATTTATTCAATTAAAAGTTTTGAAGCGAAACTAATTTTACAATTCCTCTGCATCTATCGTTACAAGCGTTTATCCAGTTGATGATTTATTTATTTATTTTATTTTTCAAGAAGTCAAGAAAACATAATTTCAGAGTGACTACTAAAACTCAAGAATAATAAAAATAAAGGGTTTTCCAATAGCAGATGTTATCTATCGCTATGGAAATATGTATTGATCTGGACAACGTTTATTTTCAACAAGACGGCGCTACGTGCCACACAAGCAACGAAACCATTGATCTTTTACGGGAGAAGTTTCCGGACCGTGTTATCTCTCGAAGAGGTGATCACAATTGGCCACCGAGATCTTGTGATTTAACACCTTGTGCCTTTTTTCTTTGAGGCCACGTGACAGAGAAGGTCTACGCCAACAGCTCTGGGTCGATTCAAAACCTCTAAGATGGAATTCGTGAGGCTATCGAGGACGTAGGGCCACTTTGCAATTCGGTTATGGAAAATTTCATGAAAAGGATATTGTCCTGTAAGCGTGGTCGTGGTGGTCATTTGGCTGATGTTATTTTCCACTATTAACGGAAGGTATGTTCCTTTTTATAATGAAATAAACATCCCATCATTTATATTAAAAAATAGCATTTTTCTTTGAATATCAAAATAACACCTCTTATTGGAAAACCCTTTATATTAATGATTAAATTACAAATTAACTGCCCATCGTTATCTGTCTGTCAGAAGGGATTTAAGCTTAATATTTCCTGCTCGACATCATCATTTAAAAGACTTTGGTGCCCAAAATTTAGAGTTGAAGATTTATTTAAATTTCGATCTAAAAAGCGATAAGAATCTGAAATTAGATTGGAAAAATCTGCGAAAGGATTTAATGGTTGTATGTACATTTTAATATATTAAGACATTTTATAAATAGCGTCGTATAAAATTCAATAAGCTTTTTTGAAAGTTTTAGTCTTAACATTTTTTTTATTGTTCTCCAGCATCGAATTTTTCTGAGACCTCGAAATGTACCCATTAGCTCCCGTTGTGAGTGGATATAAAGGTATTCCACTTCAAACCAACCTATTCTTATTGTCTCAGAAGTAAAATTATTCAATTCCTTCTCATTCTATCATCTGTTTCTTCTCTAAATTTTCACGACTGTTACCAAGAAAAATTGTCGAAAATGTGCCAAGAAATATTCAGAGCTTACGGCTCCGAAGAGTTGACATGTTGAATTAGATAAAAAAATCAGCTTTAAATATCGCAAATTGAGTTCGAATCACCCTATACATAAATACATGTACATACTTAGATACTTATATAGCAATTCACAAAAAGGCGGTAGAGCCTTAAAAAATAGTAAATGCGCTTACGGCACCACCATTTTTGGCATTTTAGACCAGTTACAATTGCCAACACTGAGACGGCGCATGGTCAAATGTATCAAAAAAAATACACACATATACACATGCATGTGCATATGTACATACACTTACGCCAAATGTAGCGCTTGACTTTTTTCATTGCAATACGCCCAGTTATGTCTGATGCTTATGAGTGGGCAGCCGATGTCATTCAACTTGCACGTCAGTAGACACGTACATATGCTTGTATGTATGTGTGTATGTCTAAGTACTCATAAGGAAAAAGTGCGCGCCTAAAATGGACGAAAACAACTAGAAAAAATTGTTGTTGTCAATGGTGAAAATTTATGAAAAGGCTTGCAATTTTTCCTCGAAATGAAAAGTGAAAGTGTTTGGGCGTTGCAAATAATAAAGCTGAAAAACATCTATGACAAAAACTGGCAGTAGACTGATAAGGGCTGACTGGCCACTTGTTGATTGGCATTTGTTTTGATTAGTCGCAGTGCAGCAAAAATGTAATTGAAGAGAAATCAGTTTGGGAAATTTTCACTAATGTTAGGAGATATATACAATATTTAATATATATTTGTGTGTCATGTGGTCATGTTGAAAAATAACTGGGAGACAAACGATATTTCATAGGAATTCAAATAAAACCAAGATTTTCAATTATTTTTAAGTAGTGTTTTATTTTTAAATTGCCTAATGTTGTTACTATAAAATATATTAGTAAACGAAAATATTCACTCGACAGAATTCTTTCTATTCTAAATTATGTTAATTGTATTTTTGAGTTACTTAATTTATTAGTTTTGAGGCTTAGAAATGGAATACCCAGGAGACAAAATCAACATGTTCGACACCTGCTCTTCTTTGCTTTTCATAGAGGTCAAAAAGCTGCCGAAGCAGCTCTAGACATTTGCGACGTG
Organism: Anastrepha obliqua; assembly: GCF_027943255.1. Taxonomy (NCBI): domain Eukaryota; kingdom Metazoa; phylum Arthropoda; class Insecta; order Diptera; family Tephritidae; genus Anastrepha; species Anastrepha obliqua. Next base: position 65,254,095 of record NC_072893.1, on the reverse strand, counting down.
TACGGAGAAGCTGTCATAGGTGAGCATACAGCAAGGAAATGGTTGGCAAAGTTTAAAAATGGCGACTTTGACGTTGATGACACGTCGCGCACCGGAAGGCCTTCTGAATTCGATGAAGAACGTTTCAAACTACTTTTAAAGGAGAACAGTCGCCAAACCAGTCGTGCATTAGCGGAAGAAATTAACTGCGATCACAAAACGATTCTCAATCTCCTTCATTCAATGGGATTTGCCGAGAAATCGGGAGCCTGGGTGTCTCACGAGCTCAACGAAAACGATCAAAGAAAGTCGCCTCGAAATTGCTTCTCAGCATCTCGCCTGCCATCGAACAACATGCGGTCAAACAACGCTTTTTGTACCGAGTCGTCACAGGAGATGAGAAATGGTGCCTATACATCAATATGAAGCAAAGAAAGACGTGTGTGGCTCCAGGAGATTCGCCAAAGCCGAGAGTCAAGCCAGATCTTTATCCGAAGAAGATCATGACAAGTGTTTAGTGGGGCTGGGAGGGCATTGTGCTTCGGTCAACAAAGAGCTCTACATTGCGTAGGCTATTAGGTTATTAAACTGAAAAGATTTGAGAAGCTCGAATGGTAGGTCCTTCAGGATCTGTCGTATTCACTGGACCTTCCACCTATCGATTACTATCTTTTCCATTGTCTGTCAAACCATATGAAGGGCGTTACTTTCGATAACAAAGAGGTGCTAAATGTAACAGTCACGCTTTACTGTTCGTAATACCCTGGGAGCAGGGAACTTTGGGCTCGGTAACAGAACACGAAAGTTACGACGTTGACGAACAGGCGGACTGCCTAACGAAAATAGCCACTTTTTCAAAATTCTATGGACCGGAGTCCATTTGTTGACTGACCAAAGCTCTTAAGAAGCCATCGAGGAAGTTATTAAAGACTGGGAAGACAAGGAATTCATACGATACTGAATGGAGAGTGCAGGCAAAACAATTTGTAATTCCATATGAGCTCTCGCTGGATGTTATACGAGACACTGTGATCTTCGTTGCATTTTCAGGAAACAAATCAATAAGCATCAAGAGCAAAGTTCGCATAAATAAGACATGCGTAAGGCCAATTTTGACACACGGATTTGAAACTCGAGCGGATGCAACTGCAACAGAGCGAATAGTATCCACCGTCGAAATGCAAACGATGCGAGCAACAGCTGGCAACACAAGGCGCGATATTAAACGAAATCAGGAGATACGAGAGATGTGCGAAGTCACTTACGTAGTAAAATGGAGCCTCAAGAGAAGAAAATAATGGAACCAGTATGTAAAGAGTATTGCCGATCAGTTGGCAAAGATTATGATGAAAGGCCAATTTAAAACAGCACGACTTCCAGGAAGACCACCAAAGCGTTGCCACCAGTGTTGGACGTCTGGATACGGATGCGAATGATGCAATAATTATAATTTTATTTAAAAAAACAATAACATATTTGTAATTTTTTCGTTGAAAAAACCGGACTTAGTCCTACAATAATACTGATGAAGGAGAAGAAGGAAACTATGATTGTTAGAAAAACAGCTTTTGCCGTTTTTATGAGCAGTATGAGGAGACGCCAGAACACATCCTCTTGCAAAACGAAAACGTGCCCACCAAGCTGCTGTGACTCTGAACTCATTTATAATAGGGAACAAAAAGGTTGCGGAAGTGCTCAAATTCATTAGAAGCCTCCAACTGTAGGCACAGGTCCAAGTGAAGTATACTACAATAGAGGCCACAGTGCACTAAGGCCAATATGAATTAACTAACTAACAAAAAAATAATCAAAAGCTTTCAGCTGCTAGTGCCAGAAATTACAATTGAAATAAGTAATTAATTTGCTTTTTTAAACAACATAATATAATTCCCGTGGTTCCTAAAAGACACAAATGCCGCAACAAACAAGTTAAAGATTATTTAACACAAAAAATTTTATTTGTCTCTATCAACAGCCTGCTTGAAACGCTTCTGCTTCAACTAGTCGCCTCCAACTGTTGGATAATATCTCTCGTCTATGACTTCCTTGTGGGCACCAGTCTCAGACTGTTTTGGCAATACCCCCATGAGGCTTCCGAAGTGTATGCCCAATTCGAGATGAACTGGAACCTGCTTCGTTATACTCCAGAGACCAGTGTTGGGGAAGGTGTTTGGCCAGAAAACTTGCACAACCGTGCGAAGATAGCGATTGTCTTGCATCCGTAAAGAACGACAGACTTCACGTTTGAACGTACGTCTGGATATATACGAAGATCTCCAAACTTTGTCTAACATATCAAATATAGTACAGCACGCACCTTTCGCTATTCGATTGCGTATGTCAGCTTTTTTTTTGTCGGGACAAACTAGCAAGTACAGCACTTAGATACAATTAAGCCCATTGTACTGCACTCGAGTTCCCTTTTTAATTTTCTTTAAACCTTCCTAACTTCTGAAGAAATCTGAGTAGATCTTGTGGTGCCAAGGAGCCAAGGTGGTCGCTTCTTAACACATCAGTGCCAAAGACCTGAAGCCTAATTCGAGCGAAGGCTGGTCCGCCGTCTCATCCTCCTCTCCACTTGCTGGGCAGAATGCACTGTCTGAGATGCCCACCTTTTCCATGTGCTGTATCCATGCCCATAGAATGTGGCTCGTCATCAGTCCAATCAGCTGCCTACAGTCCCCTCTGCTAAGTGCCAGGAGAAACTGCGACAGTCGGTCTTACATGACAGGTAACATCAGTTTTGTCCATCCACAACCTCTCTCAGCCTTCCAAGCATGCTTGTGAAGGGAGTGACAGAACGGGCTCTGGGTCAAGGAAGTTGGCAGCCTTCTCAGCTGCTGGCCCGTCAGTTCTGTTGATGATGCTTCCGAGGGAGCAGAATCCGTGAAATATGAAATATTTTCATCAGAATTTCAATTTTTTAATCGCAACTTAAAACTTAAATTTTGGTACGCAATTTTATAGCTCATGCAATTTTAGTACAACAAAGTGCAATCTTGAACTGGCTCAAAATTCTAGTTGGTTTTTGATACATTTTTTTCTCCGACGGTGTCGCGCATTTTCTCCATATAACGAGTGCTCGACGCTTTTTATGAAATCTCTTCGAGTTGTTGTAAATTTTGGACAAGGTTATATGATATTTGTTGTAGAATAAACTAATTTAAAAATAAATAAAAAAATGAACGAACATTAAAAAAAAAGAAAAGTAGTCAAAATATTGTGGTACTATAGCTTGTGCGCGCACTGTACATTGAAACTCTGTACTTTTTGCATTTTTTCAGTCTCAGTAAATTTGAAGATAGATTGTGCATACGAAGATCGATTGAAAAATCCTGGAAGTGTCAGAGACAATGGCACTATTGACGCATATTGAGCTTATGTTTAGTTAGTAGCATCTCTTGAAAGAATACACACCAAGTTTCAGCTAAATCGGCTTATTTCTTTGTGTTTGGCATTTGTTCGAGGAAGTCGAGTGATTTTCCTTTTCCACAACGCATCAGTTCATGCCTCAGTAGTTGTAGTCGCAAAATTAATGCAAATAGGGATCCAACTCGTTTCATATCCTACTATTTATTCTCGGATCTGGGGAAATGGCTGGTGGGAAAACGATTTTATTCAAACGAGAAGGTGATTGAAGAAACGAATAGCTATTTTTTAGACTAAGACAAATCCTTTTATTCGGTAGGGCTCAACAAACTAGAACAGCGTTGGACGAAGTGTGTATAGCTTAAAAGGTGATTATGTCGAAAAATAAAAAAAGGTTTAGTAGTTTCTATTTTTGTACTAACTTTTCCAACGAGCTTCGTACCTTATATTAATATTTATATCTTAACATTTTTAATTTTTCGCTAATAAAGGTGACTGCCATACCAAGGGTGATAGATTAGAAGGTTCATTCAACGAAGTAAAATGAACGGCGGTTGCGTTACGTCAGCAAATTCCCGTCAGCTGATCACTTCAAAATCGCTGAGAGCCGGTTATCGGTCTGATGTTGGTCACACATTCTGAATTCTTTTCACCATCCACCCAACCAACTCTGGCAAAGTGTGAAGTTCGTGTCATTCACCTGCATAGCAGAAAAATACAGCAAATACTTGCAAAAATAACAATAAAATAGAATTCATTGCAAAACATGAACACTGAAGCAGTAAATTAGTTAGCAGTACCGTTGATATGACAAAGACTGACCGCAAAGTAGAAAGATGTGGCCAACATTGAACTTGTTGCAGACAAACAAGTGTAGCAAATGCTAAATTTGCAACACCTTAAAAGCATTATAGAGGCTGAACACTCGAGCGGCAGCAGAAGTTTTTGATGTTCTTTGTGACGTTGCACTTCGAAAAGGGATTTCATGGGAAGCTGCCTAACATTTCGTACCTTTTGCCAATTTTTTTGTTTTGTTAGCGCTTGTGAAAGTTGCAGCAGCGCAAATTGGTGCGAGTAAATAATACAGAGTACGGCTTGAAGCAACACTTAAAATGGCTAATAGTTAGCAAGACGTTGAAGTATACGTTCTTCACAGTTCTACTATGTATTAGCATTGTGGTTTTAGGACGTAAAAATCTCTTTATTTTTTTCATTATGATAATTAACGAAAAAATATTTCGATCAAGACAAATGTCTCAACTTCACTGAGATGGCATTTGTGGGTACTGAAAAATTCGAGATTGAATTGTTTTCTGTACTACTGAGTAGTAGAGTTTTTATACTTAGCTAATTTTTGTAATTTTATCTTCACAAGCAATAAAGTTAGCTGACAAATCTTCTAGTTGAATAAAGCGCCGAAAGCCATAGCGCTTGGAATGCATGGGAAAGAGTTTAGCTTAAGCTGTTAAAACTGTTTTGCTTTATTATTTTTTTGAAGATCAGTGCATGCCGCATTAGTTGATGTTTTTTTACTGCACTGAATTGCCATTCAACTATGAATTTGATGTGTTGCCCAAGTATTTTATGTCTCAAATTGTGGTAAATTGTTGGGATAGGCAACAAAATCTTCTTCTTTATTTGCAAATTCTTAATACAGAATGTAAGCGAGCACAGTAATAAATTGTTCATTAATTTTAATACAAATGTGATAAATAATTCTTTCTTCTTTTTTACATTTAACAAAACTATAAAATATTAGATATAATATTATGGTAATTGTCTCTGCTTCGGGCTGCTTCAACCAACTGCCCAAAAGTCCTTAGTCCTGTCCACTCTCTTATGTTACGTAGCCAAGACAATTCCTTCCAATTCCTCGTTTGCTATCGATTTTACCTCTGAAACTTTTTCATTTATTTGATGTTCTTGCATGGAGATTCGAACCTACGCACTCCCGAATGGTAGTGACGCACCAACCCATTCGACTAAAGAGGCCGGAACAAATTACTCTGCCCTAATGTACATTTATGTATTTAGTTTCCAGGTGTGAAATTCCGCCATTATTTGCTTTTGTTTCATACCGACGAATTTTACTTTGTTTAGTAACTATTGCTACAATGACAGAAGTTGGCAATGAATGTTGCAGAAAGATGCTAAATTTCAATACTTTATTTGTATATGCAAAACAGAAATCTATGGAAAATTCGGTGTGTGCTCGAGTTGTAATAATTGCAGCAGTGTAACTTTTTATGACATAGCATCTTAATTTCTGCAAGAATGCCAACGACACGTATATTGTCAGTAAAATGTTGACAATCTCCTGGCCATCGCTAGTTAATTTAGTGCAGTATACAATTTTTCACTGCGGAGTAGAAATCGAAGAGAAAAACTAAGATTTTATTTAATAAATACTCTTCTTCTTCTTAATTGGCGCGATAACCGCTTACTCGATTTTGGCCGAATTTAACAAAGCGCGCCAGTCGTTTCTTTCTCGTGCTAACCGGCGCCAATTGGACACACCAAGTGAAGCCAAGTCCTTCTCCACCTGATCTGTCCAACGCAGAGGAGGCCTTCCTCTTCCCCTGCTACCACCAGCTGGTACCGCATCGAATACTTTCAAAGCCGGAGCGTTTGTATCCATTCGGACGACATGACCCAGCCAACGGAGCCGCTGGATCTTTATTCGCTGCGCTATGTTTATGTCGTCGTAAAGCTCATACAGTTCATCGTTCCATCGCCTGCGATATTCGCCGCTCCTAACGTGCAAAGGTCCAAAAATCTTACGCAGAATCTTTCTTTCAAACACTCCAAGCGTAGCTTCACCGGATGTTGTCATCGTCCACGCTTCTGCGGCATACGTTAGGACGGGCATGATGAGAGCCTTGTAGAGTGTTAGTTTTGTTCGACGAGAGAAGACTTTACTGCTCAGTTGCCTACTCAGTTCAAATTAGCACGAGAGATTCTGCGTTGGATTTCAAGGCTGACTTTGTTATTGGTGTTAATGCTGGTTTCTAAATAAACGAAGTCTTCGTTTAATAAATACTACTTTGAAGCTTAAGTTTGTTTATTTATTATTTTTAGCTCATAACTAAGTTCAAATGGAGCGAGTTTATTGATTCATATTTTCATATTTTCAACAACAGGGTCGCAAAATTGCTATAATTATTGATTGCAGGCGAACACATCCCAAGTGTTCGATGTACAAAACTGAATATCTTCTGCCATTGTTGCCATTTAAAAAAGGAATATCTGCGAACACCTTTATTAGATGCCTAGAAAGGGTATTCAAAACAGAAGTCCTAAGGCTAGAAAGACCTACTCAAATTTATTTATTTATTTAGTCTATTGAACACACAAAGGTTTCGTATAGACTAATAATACAATTCAGCTTAAAAAATGGAGTCTAATTCAACAATTTATTTTTTTAAAAACAATATCGACAAACCAAAATCGATTGATGCATTGTTCGAGATCTTGTTAAGTTCGATTAAAAAATTTATAATAGGGTCAAAAAGGGAGTAATCAGTTTGCAGCCCCATAGAAGGAAAGAGAATTACACAGGTTTCGGTGATAATTTTTTCTAAAATAAAAGAACAAAAAAATCTGTAATAATAAGTACAGATCTTTTAGTTTCTAGTGGTTTCAGCAGCATTAAAAGTAACCGTGATCTGTAAGACGGCAGAGGTCCTGATAAATTTGCGGGTGTGTAGTGCAAACTGCTGCGCTAAGTAGTAATTGTGTTTGGTTGAAAACTTCTTAATTCTAATAAAATGGGAAAGGTTTAACAGATGGCGAAAAAGAACAAATCGATATCTTGACCTCAGAGGGACTATCAAATTTTCAAATCGCCAAAAATATTAGTCAAAGTCCAAATGTTGTGGATCTTTACGTAAAACGAGGCCCCTCCTTCGATAAGAACTATGAAGGCGGAACTACGATGGCTTTAACACCAAAAGAAAACGGCGAAATCCTTAGGATTGCAGCAACGTCAGCGCTTTCAACAGCAAAAATTGGAAAAATTTAATTTTTCAAGGTTTCACATGGTTTTCACATGGTTTGGAGTTCTGTAAATAACGATCCCGGTGAATAGAAGAAAGAAAAAGGTGCCAAAAAAAGTTCAATTAGGATAGGACAGATGGTTCCCCGATCGTTTGAGAATTTATAAATAAGCTCACGATCTGAAGGGAAAGCTAATAAAATTACAAATTAAGGTGTATGTCGATATTTTACAAAAAAGACGTACTAGTTTAGAAAATTCCCTTTTTTAATTTATCAGGAACTGCAAGCAGAAGTTCCTGTGCTACAATTATGCTGCCAGGCATTGCTGATGCCATTATCGATAGTGAAGAATTGGACGACAATATGACGATGCGAAATAGACTTTTTATTTTACCGGTATTTCAAGTTAGGCTACACTTTTCTGCCTGTTGGTTGTTTAAATAGACAAGTTGGGAAAATTTGCTCACAGGATCTTTGGCGGTTAAGCAAACGACAAGGGTACAAGCAACGGCACAGGAGACTAACTGCTAACCAAGTTTTCTATTTCTTCTTCCTGATTTTTCTATTTCTTAGCATCTTATTCTCTGAGATTTTATAAATGTTATCACAGTTACGTGTTTTGCTAATAGCTTCAGCTCACGATAGGTACCGTCTTTCAGTTACAGGTCCATATATTTTTTGTAATATTTTTCTTTCAAATACCATTAGCTCACATTGAGTACTTTTTAGCGTGCATAGTTTGCAACCATAGGTAAGCACGGGGTGGATCCAGATTTTGTATATCCGTAACTTTTGGTCGGGAGATAATAATTTAGACTTAAGTAATTTCAAATAAGAAAAAGTAGGATTACAGATAAAACTGTATCATTTATTATCAATGATGCATCCTTATTGGCTGATATTTTTATACTCAGATAAATACCAATCCATTCTCGAATGCATAGTCGCCGATCAGCAGGTTATCATGACTTAAACCGGAGCTGGATAGGGCCATAAAATTGGTTTTCTCTGTGTTAATTCTTAGTACAGTGCTTTGAATTATTTTTCCTAGTTTTATAAACGCACTCTTCAATACACTTCTGCCTTTCGTACATCATCTGCATATGCACCAAGCTTGAATGACTAGTTGTATAAAATCCAATTTGAATTTAGTTCGGTAATCGATGCTTGTAGGACTAGGTTGAATGTCAATGTTGATAAAGCGTCTACCTCTTCAACGCCCGATATAATGGGAAATGACTGAGCACTCTCCGAATAAGCAGTAGACGTCAATATCATATTCGTAATACGTGCTCGGTAATTATCCAAAATTTGTTCGGAATATTCGCGTATTTTTTTTACCTTCTAAAGAGAGTAAATTACCTTGCCTTTCTTCTATGGTCAGAAAAGATATCTAAATAAATATCACTTCGCATTTCCGAGACATTATATTTTGTGTAAACATTGTTTCATGGGTATTTAAAGTGCCTTTTCGCTGTAATTGGTTAATATTAATTTGTTTAAATAAAAAAAAAAATATTTAGTTCCAATGAAATTTTTACAACTGATTAATTAATAGCAAAAAACAAAATATGTTAATAAAAAGTGCAAATCGATTTAATTTAAAATCATTTTTTCATATACCCTTTCACTAGAAGAACACCTGGAAGGCTACAAAGGCAAGCCGCATCACTGATTAGGCAATAATTATCATCTTCATACTTCTGAACTAATTTATACGCAGAACTCATTTTCAGTTGCTGAGTAATTCAGATTTCCACGTTACTGAGCAAATCTTGAGCACGTCTTATTTGACGTATTCGTAGGCAGTATGCATGTACGTATATATATATGCAGGCATAAAACTGTGCTACCTGAATATTTGCGCATGAATGCAGCACAATGCCTCATACCTATTATGGATTGGTATTAAATGCCATATGTGTGTGTATATGTGTGTTTGTGTGTCTGAATTAGCACACGTCAAGAATCCACCCACTACTTTTGTTTGTTTAATTTCGTCATATGACGTCAACATTCGCAATGAAGTTGTTTCAATTGAAGATTACAAAGAATTGAAGGAAGTACGCCATTCGACACAGTCATAAATAAACACATACATACATCCATATTTATGAACGCACATTTATACAGCAGCTGTCAGAGCTTAGTGTGTTTGTGTATGACCTATAGGCAGTAGGTGTTGGGTTCGTTGCATACTGAAAACACTGAATTATACAAACATTTTTTTATTTAAAAGTTTGCCCTTTGGCAGTGAGTGTATTTCTGCCATAAAAAACTGTCTCATATAAAATCATCTTCCATGTGGCTAACAATTGAAGACTTAACTACGCTTTAAAGGTTATGAGCCAGTGTATTACATACTTATATCATTTATTTGACATACATCTGCACTTTATTATATACATACATCCATATTAGCATCTTCCCCATATGAGTATCAAATTATTGAAATTTGTGAAGTACTTTTCATTGAAAAAAGAAATGCGGAACCGTTAGTTTTCTCAGTTTGAGTGGCTGGTATAATAACACCCACGTAGTCAGAAAACTTTATAAGAAAAGTAAACAATTGCACTGACTTTGCTGGGCTTTTGTATCCAAATTGGTAATCAAAAGGCATGATGAAGCATTTCTGTATTTGGCGTGAATTGTAAATGTAGCCGAAGACAATGCTCTGTTTTCCAGTAGCAATGAGATATTGTTGTTGTAATTGCTCTTTGTTAAGCTAATGCTTTTGAAAGCTTAAAAGAATATTATTAACGAATAGTGCTTCAAATATATGTACAGTTTTTCTTATTTATCTATTTAATTTATTCAAAAAGCACAGAGCTTCTTACTGACTACTGACTTGGTAATATAAATAATATATAAAAAATATATATTTAATTTTTTTACATGAATGTTTGCACAAAACTACGTGTAGTCTTCATCGTTGTCGAGTATAGCCTGGTATCTTCTTAATGCTTTGAACCAGCTTTTCTGCGAAGCTCATTGACAAAGAGGACCAGATTTTGCGAACTTGACGGACGAGTTGCTTTAAATCATGGACTGGCTTTCCGGCAAGATGCGTTTTCATAATTACCAATACATTTTCAATGGGGTTGGCGTCTGGGGACTGGGAAGGCCAGTACATTAGAGTGACGCCATTTTCTTGTTTTATTGTTTTTCAATGTGTTTTTCTGAGATCAGTGGTTGTGATGATGTGGGACGGTAGGATATCTTCGCCTCCTTCAGTTGACATTCGATGGTTTTGATACTCACATCTATTCCCTTTTTAGCAAGAACTGATCGTGTTTGGCGTAGTCACAAAGAAGGGTACAGTTTAAAAAGTTAGACGATCACTTTATCCTGCTTTTCTGTTGTCACTCGCTTCAAGTTACCGCTGATTCCACATCACAACGAACTTTTTTGATTTTTTAATCACTTTTGTTGCCGCGGCGTAAGATAATTTCGGCCCTTTCGAATGCGTGCATAAAAATACTGCCTCAGAACGCTTCCTGTACTTCTCACTCATTTTTATTTGGTTGCATTTACGGGAAAGTTTCGAACGACACTAACCTCAGTTCGCACTGGCGTCGTAGCCCTCGAGTGGGACTATTATGCAACAAAAAGCAGAACGAAATATTCTTGAAGTTATAAGAAAAAAACCGGTTCTTTTCTTCTGACACAGATTGTAAATTACAAATCGGCAGCTATAGCTTTGAAATAGTCAATGAATTTAGGTGCCTTGGAGTTATGCTGAGAGCACAGAGAGATACATTTATTACCGTACAAGACAGGATATAAGCTGCAAATAAATCTTACTCGCGCATACAAAACTTATGAAGTCGAGGTAACTTTCTAGAAACCAGAAATCACGAATATAGAAAACCGTCATAAGACCTACACTCACATCCGGGTACGAAGACTGGGTGCTGAAATCCAATGAAATCGATCAGTTAAATTGTTTTGAAAGAAAGATTCTAAGAAAAATGTATGGTGCTGTACGACTAGAAGACGGTACTTACCGCATTTAATACAACGACGAGTTAGACACACTCATTAGAGATGTAAATGTAATCACGTACATCAAAGCGTACATCATTCGATGGTACGGCCACATTCTACGAATGAGTAACGATAGATCTATAAAGAAGATCTTCGAAACAAATCCATAAAGCGACAGAAGAACAGACCGGCCGAGAAAACGATGGAGAGATGACATTGAAGGCGACTTTGGAGCTATGTACATATCTGATATCAAACGAAAAGCTGATGATTGAGTGACGTAAAGGCGATTCTAACGGGAGCAATGGTTCACCCCGAACTGCGATGCTATGATGGTGATGATGGAATAAAATTGGGGTAGTACCTCCTAGGCCCTGGAATGGCCATCTTGGGCCACCAAGTATAGATACTCTTTTAAGTGCAGGTCGTCTAATGCAAAATAATCTATGTATGAATTCAAAATTAAAGATGTGGAGTATATCCAGGTGAGACGGGCTACTATAATAATTAATAATATTATTTGAAGATCTTTGATAGGAACAAGAATTTGGACATTATTTGTTGCTATTTAAATAAATGAATATTGAAAAGAAGTCAGCTCATTTTCATCTCGGCAGCTATGTGACCGAAAAAAACGGCCGCATTTGGTGATAGGAAAACCCTCACGTGATCGCCTAGAAGCCAGTGCATCCTCAGAGAGTGACAGTTTGATGCGGTTTTGCAGCGATGGCATCATTGGTCCAGTTTTTTGTTTGAAAATGCTACCAAATGAATTAAATGGTATTCCATTAATAATGAGAATGTTTGCTCTTTCGAATAAAGCAATAATACAAAAAAAAAAGAATATTTTTGCTATTTGTTTTTTCAATTTTAAAAAAGAAACCACCCTTTAGATGCATCATAGTTTGATTTATATTCTTATACCGAGTTTGGAGGTCACAAATATATTTTCTAATTAATGAGTAATAGTTGAAAAAAAAGGTTGAAACTATTAAGAATGCATTTAGATGCCTTTAATTTTGAAATAAGCAATGATAACTAATACCTCAGCCAACCTTCCTCCAATCCACTTTGTAAGAAAAATGTGAAATCATCGCATTAAAGACAAAGTCATGAAGGTTTTCAATAAGCAATAATTAGATGCTAATTATGAAAATTTATGATACCCGCGAAATTCTTCTCATAATGAATAACAATTCATCATATTAAATCATTAGAAATATACGCTAAGGTCTTTTATCAATTAATTCATCATGTAATGCAATTAAAACACAAGGCTGCTAAGCCAGACAAGTCGACAATCGGAATAGCAGTCAAGAACAAAGTACGAGTATGTAGGTAGGTATGTAATTTTCAAAATGAGCAACGATTCAAATTAGTTGTGCTTAAAGTGGTGGGTGTGTGAATATTTTCGCTTGACAAGTTTGCTTTAATACTCGTACTTAGGCTTTCATTAAGTGGCTATACTTAAAACTCGTAAGATAAAGGTAAACGAGGTGCCTATTAATGTGCTAATAGGTGGGAGTGGAACAAACGGTGTTGGGGTGGGAATAGACTAAAATTTAAGTGTGTGCAATAATTTTCTAAATATTACTAAAGTTACTCCTAAATATTAAATATGAATATAACATTTTTTGAGATTTTTTCTTCATGAAATTTTGGCTTAAAAGTAGTCGTTATTCCGCTGCAATGAAATTATATCATTTAATTAAATAATTGTGAGAAAATTTAAAAAAATTAACCCTTATTATGAAATAATTGATTTTTACGAGGATTAAATAATAACTACATAGACACAATGGTAGAAATATTAGATTATTAAGCCTTTAGCGACCATCGTCGTCAAACGTGTTGGTGTTATATATAGTTAGTACGGTGTATTCTTTTGCAAGCCGAACAGCTTTCTGCTGACAAATTTTTGAGTGATTTGAAATTTTTATGTGGTTTACATACACTCCCTTAGATAATTACGTCATATTAGTATGTACTTATTTAGAAATTTTCACAATTTATTTTTTTCTTATTTAATTTAAATTTTTTTTTAAGAAAACATAGTTCATTCTCTTACAAAACCATAAAAATCGAGTATTTAAGCTTTGTGAGAATAAAAAAAAAATTATTAAACTTTTTAATCTGAAGTTTTAGAAAATTTTCGGCTATGAAGTTTTATAGTCTAAAATTTTTGATGACGATCTTCTGCATTTTCTCTATATAACGAATGCTCGTAATCTTTTTTTATGTCGAAAAAAAATACCAACCACCGTGGGTTCGTTGAAGTGGGAGTCCAATTAGTGCTTCCACACCATTTTGTTGCCACATTCTCGCTACATCCTCGCTCAGAAACTTTATATGAAAACCGCATAAGGTTGTTTACGTCTATACCGGCCAGTACTTCGAGGTTTTCAAAAAGTGGTTTGAAAAGAGTTAACATCCTCGCCTTCCAAAGGGCAAGACATTCACAAAGAAAGTGGAAGATAGTTTCCTTTTTCTCCGGTTGATTACAACAATGACAGGATGAATTGTAAGGGATACCCATTTTGGCTACTTGTTCACCTATGAACCAGAAACCAGTTATCATTGCCGTAAGTCTCCAGGCATCCCTTCGTTTCACATATTTCAATGTTGATGTTTGCTTGTGGTTGAAGGTGGGACATAATGCTCTGCTAACTTTGCATCTTGTCTAGTCCCTCCATCTACATTCTGCGTTTTGTAGATATTTTAAGGAAATTGCCTTCTTGATTGCACAAAGTTGTGTGAATGCCGATTCTGAAGAATATTATTCATGGCAGTTCCCCTCTTGCCAGTTCGTGCGTGTTTTCGTTTCTTTCAATGTTCCGATGTCCCAGGACCCAGATTAAGGTAACATTATGATTTAAGCTCAAGGCGGTAAAGCTATTTCTTCTTTGTTCCACTATTTTACAGGTTCCAGTGGATGGATTGCCGCTTGGCTATTCGAAAGATAGCGATATTGTGCTTAAAAGAGAAATATACGACTAGTCCTTTGGAAGACCCTGCATGCATTAGGAAGACGAACAGATTTTCCAATTCTAAGTCTATGAGAATATATACCAGCTCCAAAACTACGACCATTTTTGAATCATCTGCGGTGACTGCTGTGTCGAAGTTGTTTAGTAGAAGTCCTTTACTCCATTCCTCTCGAGTTGGAAAGATAGTGGCAAAATTCCGGTTGAAAGCTAACGTGGGGACGATGTAATTAGTCCTCTGGTGAACTGAGTTTGTGGCAAAAATAGACTGGCCTGACCATTCGTGTTTTTTATTTTTTTTAACCTCATGGTTGCCATTTTATTTATATGGAGATATACCGGGATAACATGTGTCAGTGCATTGAGGGAGATTGGACATTCTTTGAAGGCTGACAACTTTTTGAACAAATCTCGTATGGCCAAAAGTTTTTTTTTTAGTTTTTAACAATAAATCAAAAAATTAAATACTGAAAACAAAAATAAAACATCTTTTTTCGTTTCCGGTTTCGGTTTACATGTTTTTAAAGGAACACCCAAAAACACCATTTCAAATGAGGTAAGGACCTTAAAGATTGAGGATACTTTGCCTCTTAACTACTAAATAATTTTGTAACCTGTAATTTATCTTTTATAATACGTTCGTATTAAAGAAAAACTAGACATTGCTGACATCCAATCGTGCTTGAAACCGAGGTTGGGCATAGTGCACTAAATAATTGATGCAAAAAATTGAAGACTTAGTGATAATGTAACTCTCTTTTGAATTACCACTAAAAAATTAGTGTTAGATAAGTTAAATTCACTAAGTTTTGTAAAAATATAATTTTCACAATTGTGGAAAAACGCTTTCTTCAACATTTAATTATAATTTTTATCCATAATGCACTTGGAAATTTGTTTAGTAGCTTTAATAAACGTTAATACAATGGAAAATATATTCTACAATTTTTTTAATAAACGTAAATAGAGAATACAACATATTCCACGATTTTTTTTTTTGATTTTACAAAGATTTCAAGTTCAAGTTCAAAAGAACAGTTTTTAGGTTATAGTTTTTTTTAAATTTTTTTTTTATCCAAGAATTTTTTAAATGTACTTCAGTAATATTTTTATATTTCGCTTTAATAAACGTAAATAGAGTGGACAACTTATTCCAAAATTTTTTTTTTGATTTTAGAAAGGTTTCAAGTTGATGAAAAAAATTAAAAAAAAGAAGAGAGAGTTTTGTTTTAGGTATTTAGGTTATATTTTTAATCTTGAAAATTTTTAAATGTATTTTATGGATTTTCTTAGCTTAAAACGTAAAAAGAGTGGAAAACTTATTCCATTATTTTTTGTTTTTTATTTAACCAAGCTTGCAAGTTGATAAAAAGAATTAAAGAGAGGGATACATGTTTTTTAAGATATAACTGTTTTTCTTTAATCCAGAATTTTTTTTTTTGGTATTTTAATGATGCCTGTATATTTTTATAATATGTTTAGCGTTAATAAACGTAAATAGAGAGCAAGATATTTTCTATATCTTTTTTTTATGTTACCAAGGTTTTAAGTCGATGAAAGAAATTAAAAAGAGGAAATTGTTTTAGATTAATCCACAAAATTTTCAAATGATATATGAAATTTTTATTTTTTAATTTTATTATTTTTTCGCCAACTCGGGTTACCCCTACCTACCTACCTGACAAATTCCCAGTAAAATGAGTTTAAAAACTATAACATTAATATAGGAACTGGGTCTGGATGAGGTACTGTGATGACTAAAGGGCGCAAAAGACCATGAGGTGGAAGTATCTACAAACCTTCAAATAGTCTAAATCGAAATCTAGCTATAACATAGTTTGTAAGGTGTATAAGACAAGTATAACTCTTATTGACAAGTTTTGATAATTTATGTGCTTCTTATTTAATTAAACAATTTTTTTTTTATGAAAATGTAGTTAATTTTTTTACACAATAAAAGTTTCAAGTTTTGTGCAAATTTAAAATAAATCAAACTATCAAAATTTCACACTTAGAATATTTAGAAAATTTTCGGGTATGCAGTTTTGTAGCCCATTAAATTTTGATGTGCACCTTAGAAGTTGCTTAAAAATCCCATTGATTTTTCAGAATTCTTTTTTGTTTTTGCTGTCGGTGTTGGTTACTTTCTTCCATATAAAAAAATGTCAAGCATTCGTGATTTCTTAAAAACTGTATAACTCCCAGATTTAATTGTAATGCTTAGCACAACTAAAGACATTAATTATAGGTAACCAAGTATCACACAAAATTGATTATCATCATTTATTCTGTCGCACCTAATTATTTTGACTTAAATGTCATGGGCGAAAAAGCGTTGCAGTTCAGTGCAAATTATTTAATTGTTGTACGTATTTGTTTTTGATTTGAGAGTATCTTAAGCAAGCAAGACTATGCATTCTGCCGGAGAAAGGCAAATTTACAACTTCATCGAAGCTAATATAATTCATTAGCTCAAAAGTAAAAGAGAGTCTTAAAGTTTGCCTATTAGTTCGAAATTTCTCAAACCCTCTGCGTTTTGCCGAGCTCTATAGTTTATCGTCGTTTATCTGGCAGCTCATTAATCACTTTTCGCCTGCAATTAAGAGTCAGAACAATTAAGTCTTTTATTTGACAAGCAAAACTAAATACGTTGAGTGCGAATGCGTCAGCCAACTAACCAGCTCACATCTTCATACAAACACGTACAGACGTGTGTAAGTGAGAGAGTGAATGCCCGATTGAGTAGTGGCCATAACTGAACTTTACGGTCATCAAAATCAAGTGAATGCTATTTTACATACTTCCATTTACAATTTAGAATGCTTTCACACACTCAACGCACAAAGCACGAGTATTAATCGGCATTGATAGAAATGGAAAATCGAAGCCAAAAATAAAGGTTCAAAGCCTAAGGTTGCTGTCGTGTTAATCTTGTGTGATAATGGATTTGTAAAGCTTTTTTAATGCTCAGCGTGAGGTGCTTACAAGGAATTGAAATGTGGCAAGTCAAATTTTAAATTATTTTATATTACGATTAAGCATTTGAAGTTATATTTGTACATATTTAGGAAGGTATGTGAGGCGGTGAAAGGTTGCCAAAATTGGTTTATTAAAATTTGTGTGAGGTCTTCACGTTTCGATGCGCATTCAGTAACTTGAATAAAAATACAGATATTTCACAACTTTGCAGTTATTCCATCTTCAGTAAATTCCAAAAATATGTCATATTAAATGAGTGCTTTATTTTTTCGTAGTGGTTGAACTCAGATGTATTTTTGTTGAATTTCTTCGAGTCATCGCTGGCTTGGCAGCTAAAGGTACGAATAATGATTGGTTATACTGATACGAGTATCACTTCAAAGGTCCATTGGCTCAGTCGCTGTTGCATACCGTCATTTCGTTACGTCTCAGAAGAATTGACTTTCCAACTCTGTGGCGCATATTTGAGGCCCCCAAACAACCTTTACCTTCTTCAAGAAGCTATAGGTACTATAATTTAGGTTAAGAGTCGAAATTTTATTGTTAGTATTAAGATTAATTAATAGATTCAATAAATAATAATAACAGTATAAAAAAAATGTTTAGGAAATAATGCTCCTGAATCAAAATATTTAGCACAGTAGTAAAATATATATTTGCAAAATTCGACTAAAATAGAGCTAAAATTTTATTTTAATATCCGGAAAGTAGCCAGTGTTGCTTTAGCGGTTTAGCATAGACGGCAGCTTTTCCGCTAACGGAAAGGTGCTGAAAATGACGCATCCAACTGTATAGACAAAGCTAGAGCAAGTTGATATAAATTTAGCAAAATTTGTGCTTCATGAAATATTAGTAGACGTACCAAATTATAAGAATATTTAATATGAGGTTAAAAGCGGTCTCTTGTATGGCTGTGAAACCGGGAAAGTTACTAACAGAATCTGCCAGAGTAATCAAACCTTTGTAAACAAATGTCTTCGCCGAATTTGCTGAATTAACTGGTCCAGAATTATAACGAAAGACAGTCTACTGAGGAAGACAATGTACCAAGGTTCATCAAGGAGATTACGACTCAGAAGTTCATGCATAAGAACGGTACCTGTTGAATAATGGATAGCTGGCCGTATATTCGAGAAATTGCACAAAATCGTGATAGATGCAATGCATTCGTCTCCGCCCTATGTTCTGACTAGAAACGATACTAAATTATAACGTAACATAATTCAGGCATATTACGGGAAGTTTTGATTTTATGTTTCCATTCGAAGAGCCTTTTCGAATGACTCTAAATACGAGTATCTACGGTGAGACTTTAATGATTGGAAGAACGTGTCGTGATTGACTTAAACGCTGACTCAGAAGAAAGAGAAATGGATGCTGCACGAGTTGAAGCGGAGAGATGTTGAAACTTTCCTATTGCTTGTGATTAGCTGCTATTAAAGACAAAACCGGAAAAGATTTCGACACAGCATTATAATTAGTCACAAAAAATTGGTAAACTATGATAACCCGCAGCACAGAAATTCATGGGAAAAATCCTAAGCCGATGACCGCATTGAATGTTTACGACGCTGATCTGTGTTCGAGAAGTTATACTATTGGTGTGTTATGTTTCTTAAATAGAATGAAATCATTACAGTGAACCGGCATCGAAGGCAATTAATCCCTTGAAACCGAGAACTGGTGGTACAAGAGCCCCAGTAGGAAGAGAGGCACAACAAATTCATCCTCCAGCATCAAAAACCTCGGCCTTTTGCCACCAAAAAGCTGAAGATATACTTAGAAACACTGAAATGATAATGCAAGATTATATAAGACATCACTCACCGTGCTCTCAAGATGTTCCTCCTTCCAACTATCATTTGTGTAGATAGATGGCAAATGCTATGGATGATGAACATTTTCACTCTTAAGCCAAAAACTGGATCATAAAGAAGAGGAGTTCTTGTGATGTGGAATTTTCGCACACGCTACCCAAAAGATGGGGAAATAATACTGGCAAAAAAAGGACAGTGCTCCAAAAAGAAAATATGTAATCCCTCTTTTAAAACTATGCCTTAAAATCCCAGGAAAAAACGGCGGCAGCAAAGTTTTACTAAAAAGAGCAAAACATAGTGTGCGCTACAAGATGCAACTTATTGACCGGCACATATAGATCGTCTTGGATCTCGTCATGGGTAAATTTGTCGGGCCCGAAAAAACACTGACAAGGTCAAGTGAATACATATATTGACGTTGGACTTTAATCTTTCACATAGTATTGGCGATAGGACCTTATAAGCGATATTGAGAAGACTCTTTCCTTGGTAATTGGCGAAAACTGAGGCATCGTCCTTTTTATAGATTGAGCAGAGTACGTATACCAGGTTTCAATCTTCGGTTAAGCACTCATCAGACAAAATTTCGTTTAATAATTTTAATATGCATCTCACCAGTTCTTCGCTCAGTCGGTATAACGTAGGCTCGATCTGGCTTATTAGAATCTCTTTGCCACTCTCACCACATCTTGGTTGAGTGAGCAGCTTTGTCCTTATATTATAAATTATATTGGTTTGAATTCTTTTTATCATAAATGTTGAAATCGGAAATCGAAAATAGGAATGTGTGCGGGGCTTGAGTTCAATTGTAGTAAATCTGCGTTTTTAGTTTCACATAAATGAGCCAGAATCTCTCAAAAGTTCTTTAACCCTTCTACATCATTCGACGGAATAGTCCGCGAACAAAAACTGTCTCTTATCACCAAGAGCGGAATAATTTGCATGAAATTATTTTTTTTGTTATAGTTGGCATTCTTTCTCATTAGTACCAACAGTAAACGTCTTGCTGACGCAAGATATTATGGACGCTAGGTATTTTGAGTACGTGACGCATTTCGAGCGGTGATGCAAAAAGGTTAAAGCTTCAAATACTCCACAGGGTTTAAAAAATATTAAGAATTTTTACAAGTATACAAAGATGTACATACTCGTATGTATCAAATAGAAGAAGAATGTGGTGGAAATTTAAACACATTTTATGTTTATAGTTGTCTATTTAAAATATACAAAAAATGTCTGTGAAGCTTGGATTGATTTATAAAAAAAGTATAAATACTATATTATTAATTGAACTAAAAGCTGCCAAAATGTTGTACTTCTGTACTCTGCTTACATAAGGTGGCGCAAAATTATTCACCGTATTCTATTCAAAATTATCTTTCATTACTTATTAAAATGTTATTCCAAAGCAAAATTGGATGATTAATTTTGTGCCATCTTGCACTTACGATAAATGTACGAAAATGTTACGGCATTCGGTCTGAATACTTCCAATATTAGGTTAATATCGGGTTAGGTTGGTTAACCGGCTGATTGTTTCAAATGATAATTTCAATTTCATCAAGGCCTGATTAGCTGTATGTAGGGCGAGTTTGACCATTGCGAGTTCTCTAGTATGGAATTTACAATAATTTACACTTATACTTATATTTAAATAATTAAAATACATAATTTGTTCCATAGTTCTGTGGGCTTAACCGCTCCTTAACTGCTTTTCTTGCTTTGATTTTTCAAAAAATAGATTTTTTTTCGATATTTCGAAAGTGTAGTGTCTTAAGAACATACTGTGAAATTTTCATAGGAAATTCCCAATATTATAGCTTCTATATATTTATATATAATACATACATATAGCTTGGCGGCCGCCGTAACCGAATGGGTTGGTGCGTGATTACCATTCGGAATTCACAGAGAGAACGTTTTTTCGAATCTGGGTGAAACACTGCAATGAAAAAGCTCCTCATAAAAAACATCAAGACGCACACCACAAATAGGAGGAGGAGCTCGACCAAACAACAAAGGGTGTACGAACCAATTATATATATGGATATAAAGGGTGGTTAAATTTTAAGGGCCGATGTTGAATGTGAACCACACCTAATCGTCAAGTTTTTTGCTGCATTTAATTTAACATTTTTCAATCTCAGACTAACTCAATTTGAATCATGGAAATATACACAATCGAGCAACGCGTTAAAGTTATTCAGGCTTATTATGAAAACGGGCGTTCAAATCAAATGCAGTGCATGCTCGTGCGGCGGCACACCTCCATCCGATGGTCCAAATTTTCGATGACGCTGAGGCATAATTGAGGTTCTATGCCGTTAATGTGCCGAGTTATCTCATCCTTTAGCTCTTGAATTGTTGCTGCCTTATCGACGTACACCTTTTCTTTCTAATAACCCCAAAGAAAGAAGTCTAACGGTGTCGTTGACGTCTAGGTGGGGTTCACATTCAACATCGGCCCTTGAAATTTAACCACCCTTTATAATAAATAAAATATTGGGTAAATATATTTATTAAATAAGTATTATAGTTGCTCCATATTGTTTAATTTTACTTGTGTTTATAGGAGTTCCCTCCATTTGTGGAACAAATTCAAGACTTACGCCACAAATAGGGCGTAAGGGCCAAAATAGGGTGCGTCGTCTCTTATCTGAATATCCGAATAACTTGGTCATTTACCAACCGATCGACTTCAACATACATGTTTGCGATACGTCAATTCAGTACAATTTCAAC
Organism: Anastrepha obliqua; assembly: GCF_027943255.1. Taxonomy (NCBI): domain Eukaryota; kingdom Metazoa; phylum Arthropoda; class Insecta; order Diptera; family Tephritidae; genus Anastrepha; species Anastrepha obliqua. The sequence continues at coordinate 65,232,242 of NC_072893.1, read as the reverse complement.
CATGGGTGGCCTTGCGCCAAAATAACCGTGATCGACGCTATAAAACCCGAAATGCTTGACAAGGTGATGACAAACACAGAAAAAAGATGGGAGTTTGAGATTGCTAATAAAGGTGGCCACTTTATTGATATTGTATTCAGAAAATAGTTTTAATAAATTGTATATAACCAAACCAAATAAAAATACCTCACTTATACAAATCATTTGTTTTTTTTTCGAAGTTATTCAATGCTTTCATACCGGCACAAAAGATGGTTATTGTGTTAATGTTTTCCACATTATAGACTAATTCACATGGTATTCTTTTGCATCCGACTTGCAAAAGAATGCAGCTTAATTGGCAGAAATGAAATGAGCGAGCCCTTTCCTTATTGATGAGGATGGATATACTTCAGGTAAAAAAATCGCTTTACGTTTCCAAATAATATTTTGCCAAAAAAATTTAATTCTGGCAACTCTGTATGCATGTAAGTACATGCACTGAGTTGATTAATTGGTTTTGTGTACGATTTGGCGTCTTTTTCATCATTTGTTTTGACCACTTTTCTGTACAATTCACTTCGGCATATCCCGTTTTTGTATGTAGGCAATATATTTCAGTAGCAGTTTGCTAGTTTTATTTTTTGTTTGTTTGCTTTTCAGAAATCGATAAGAGTTTGTACAATAGCTCCGCTACATTACTCGTACCTCGTCACCGTTATTTGTCATTTCGACTTAATACCACATTCATCCCACTTTATCGACCGCTTTGATAACGTCTAATACCCTTTGCTGTATATGTGTATGTAGGTATATGTGGTAACGGGAAGCAAACGTACAAATAGTTTATTTTAGTTGATTTACAACATTCGAACCCTGTGGAACGTGAAAAACAGTTAGCCAGTTTGGTAGTTTTAATAAAAAAATCAATATTTCTAAATTAATGGCTAAGGATACGGAATTGGAAATGATTTGTAGTAATGAAGCAACGGTGACACAGACAAATGCTTATCCTTTTCCGCAGCGGAAAAATAAAATTGTTTACCATCCCACAATGAAGCAGTGGATGGCTTTATTGTCAGGTGATATGCGTTAAAAAATATTATCACTGTTTAAATAATTTATATTAAAATTAAAGCTGACATGTGAGTTCGTGTGCGCAGTGTGGGAATGATTCATCGACTTAAGAATGCTGGATCGGTCAGAAGTTGGAATAAATATTATATTCATTTATTTTTGTTTTTATTTCAATAACATGAAATTAATTATCGAACATAGAAATGTATATACAAGGTGGCGCAAAATTAATCACCTTATCGGAAGAAAATATAATGATCTGTTCGCTGATCAGTTAAACGTTAACTAATATAATGGTCGGTTCTATAAGGCTCTTGATGCACAACTTGCCTTTTTAAATAAATCCCTCAATTAAATATTCAACAATCAAGACCCTGTCCGTACTGTTCGGGCTATCTTGTCTATGGTACAATAATAAAGTCCGTTTAGCTTGAAAAACTCGAAACAAATTGTATGCAAAATGGAGAAGCGCCAACACTGATTATGGACAAATTGGATGTCTCAACACCATCTAAATATTTATGGCGTAATTTTAAAAACCTGAATGTGGATGGAAAATTACAGCCTGAGTGTAAAATTAACTCTGACAGAGGTTAGGTTAGGTTATGGTGGTAGTCGGTCCGTACGACCAACTCACTAAGACCTTACAGGTCCATTTTGATACCATTGTGCGACACGGGAACCTTATTTATTTATTTTCATGAAACCATTTAGTGGCTTTTATGAAGCGTAGGATTGGTCAGACAGTTTCGTAATAGAATTGACAACCTAGACAACCTGCTATGATTTAGCTAAGGCTGGACAATTTCAAAGGAAGTGCTGAGCACTCTCTTCCTCTTCTTCATCTCTACAATTTCCACAATATTTATGGGAGAAAACTCCTAGTCTCAAGCCACGACCTTCGAGATATCATCTCAATTCCTTTGTCTTTTTCTTGTTTATGTCCGGCTTTACAATTTCTCTCAATATCTCTGTGCCACGGAACCCAAATAAGGCTGATCTTGAATACAGCACTATTATCATTAGGGCAGCCTGAGGTATCATCTAAATAATATTGGTCTATCTGAGACCAATGTCTGCCGCTTTAGCGAAATGGACATAGAAAGCTCAGAACAGGTGCTTTGTGAATGCCCTGCGTTGGGCAGACAGAGACTTCATCACCTTGGTGGTATCGTAGTATCCCCATGCAATCTTTGGAACAACACACCCAAAATTGTGCTAAAATTTTTAAAAAGCCTACCACTCTAGGGTTACAAAAAATAGGCCTTTCACTATAGATCAGCTCTGGCCGCAGTGCGTAATGGCCTTCTAATAATAATAATAGGGCTGCCCGGCATTCCTGTGCAACCTTTGATCTTAGTACAGCCGCAGTCAATCACTTAATGACTATTTTACTACCGCCTGCAAAAACAGTAATTCTCCAGAACAAAATTTTATTAACGATTCTAGTTTAAAAGATGAGTTTGCTCCCATTTATTCTAGGCATTCTAACACATATTACTAATCACTGCTTTACAACTTTAGTGGAAAAGGGCTATCATCATTCCTGTAGCCAAAAATTGTTATTAGCCCTAGTGATTATAGACCTGTGAGCATTTTATCAGACTTTTCGATGGTGTGCGAGTCGCTGATGGCAAGGCAAATTTCCGATATTTTTTCAGGAAAATAATTTACGGCAGTCTTGGTTTAGACCTAAGCATAGCTTCTCTAAGGCTGCGATACAAAATACTTGATGACATTAGGCTTCTTTGCCTTTTAGATTTCTAAAAGTCATTTAATTCCGTACATCATGACCTTTGTTGCAAAAAGCTTAAGTATTTTTCTGGATTTTCTGATGGTTCTATCAAGCTTCTGATCAGCTAATTTTCAGGAAGACCTCAAACGATAAGTCCTCCTCTACGTCTTGTTTTGTTGGCTTTGGTGTACTGCAAGTGTTTGTCCTTGGACCCCATTTATTTAGTATTTTTGAGAATGATATATTCTCTGTGTGTTAGTATGCCAATGTACACGCTTATGTTGATGACATTCAATTATATTTGTCCAGCAGAATTGGTCTAGTTAAGGATTTGGAATATCACAATGGGTCCACGTCTAATTGCAGCCATATTAGAAGATATTATTAAATTGTTTGTCGATCGATAATAGCACCCTGATGTTTACAAACAAAATTAAAAATTTACGCTTTGTTTTTAATTCTGTGTTGAGCTGTTCTGACCATTTGAACAAAGCTGTAAGTAACGTGTATTGTGTTTTACGTAGATTAAGAGTTTCAGGTGTGGTTTACGGCATTTTTTTATATTTTTTGTGTGCGGATGAGAGGGTTTAAGAGAGGGCCTAATATCATACCATCAAAGCTGCCGTCGCAGCAATGGTATGTTCGGAGACTAAAAACCTTCCCCTCGTTTGGAACCGTAGCCCACTCTGGAACCGTTTTCGCATTACTTCAGAATGGCATTCCAACTTCCTCTTACAAAGTCTATACTTGTGTGCCTACGTCCAGGTCTCGCTCTTCTATCCGGAGATTTGTTCCTGCGAAACCATTGATGATTTATCACGTTGCCTTGCTGCTTAGATGTTGAAATGGAATAAAACAAGCTGTGTGTGAGTTATTGACAAAATTATTTTTTTATTTGAAAGGCGCATATATGCCATTAAGTGTGGAATATGACATCTTTCAAATGCCCGCCTCGGCTTCTTACGGTGGAACGGATCCGAATTTTCAATGACTCTTCCGCATAGATCCGGCTGAATTTGAGCGATGGCCTGTATTATGTTTACCTTTAGAGCATCGGTCGATTGTGGTTTATTTGCATAGACCTGAGACTTCAAGAAACCCCACACGAAAAAGTCTAGCGGGGTCAAATCGCATGACCTTGGAGGCCAATTCACATCACCCTTGCGAGAGATAACCTTACCCTCAAATCGTTCATGCAGAATGTCAATCGTGGCGTTTGCTGTGTGGCACGTAGCGCCATCCTGCTGGAACCACATGTCGTCTAGGTCCATATGGTTCAATATGGGCCATAAGAAATTGGTTATCATCGTTGTGTAGCGCTCACTGTTGGCGGTGACCGCCTCACCAACGTCGTTTTCAAAAAAGTACGGACCAATGAAGCCGCCGGCCAAAAATCCACACCAAACGGTAACTTTTTGAGGATGCATTATCACCTGGTGAACCTCGTGTGGATTGGTGTCGCCCCATATACGGCAATTTTGTTTGTTAACACAGCCATTCATCCAAAAATGCGCCTCGTCACTAAAGATGATTTTTCGCCCAAACTGGGGTTCTCTTCCAAACGATTCGAAGCCCAGTCAGCGAACAAACGGCGTTGTCTCTGGTCATCAACTTTGAGCTCCTGGGTCAGTTGGATCTTGTACGGGTGTAGGCCCAAGTCCCGACGCACAATTCGCCAAGTTGAAGTCTGCGAAAGGCCAAGTTCTTGTGCACGGCGAGGAATAGACTGCCTCGCGTTCTGCTGTACACTTTCACGGACCGCGGCAATGTTCTCGGCTGATCTTGCGTTCCTTGAACGTACGGGTGTTGGCTGATTGTTTACTGACCCGGTCGTCTCAAATTTGGCCACCAAACGTTGAAGAGTCGACTTTGAAGGGCCACCACGTCTACCGAAAAATGGGCGCAATGCGCGCAACGTTTGCGTTAATGAACACTCATTTTGATAATAAAGTTTTATCATTTGAACGTGCTGTTCAATCGTGTAACTCGCCATGATGATTTGGCATAAACAACTGAATAATAAATAAAAGATTTGACAGATGTCACCAAAACAAAATGGCTGCCACAGGGCGCCAAAATTGACCCGCGCCAATTGAAAAACCCTTTATATTCAGTGGATATGCGACCGACTGCATTTTCCAAAGTTCGACGTTCTTATTCCCAATGCATTATTCCCGTATATGCATGTGGTGTGTTCGCATTTCCCTATTTTAAATAGGTATTTTTGGCATTCCCGTGCCCCGACTGCATTTGTTTTGTATAAAAATTGACTTCACCGAAGTTCTTGCTTTACCATGCAGTAACGTTTTTTATAAGCCTGAGCATCCATCTGATGCGTGTTTCGTTTCTCCAGCAGACTTGCCATAACCTTATCGTTTCATCCTTTATTTCGGTTACTCCGTCTAAGAGAGGGAGAGCTTGGTAGCCGTCATTATTTCCCATTTCATTTGGGTAGGTCCCCCTATTTTGGCCCTCAGTCTACTATGGCTTGCGCCATTAGAGACTAGAAGAAAGCTTGCTATTATACTCATACTTCCCATCAAATACTCTAAGCTCGTAAACCTGGAGTCTACTTCATCTCATAAAATTGATGTTGGGCTTAATAATATTACGTGCTACGCCTTTGGTGTCAAAAAATATGACCAATTTTCTTTCCGGAAAAAAATTCTAGGAAGCAGCATTTTTGGCTAGCTAGCGACTAGAAATTGTATAGTTATGTATAAGCTAATTTAATTAAAAACTCCCAAATACCTTTATGAGAAATTAAGATTAATACGCATCGAACTCTGATTGCCACCAAATATAACTGCTTGCTCTCATCAGGGTGTTCTTCATAAATGTTGTCAGGCTCTGGCATTCAATTCCTAAATCTGTGAATGGTGAGGAATGGAAGGATTCTTCTATTTATTCTCATCTTGTCTGTTCCTGTTTATTTGACTGAATATCTAAGCTTATTTTGAATTTATTTATACATAGTTAATTTTAAGTTTGCTTTGTGAAAAAAAATCTAATCTTGAATTCTGTAACTTTCTGTATTATAAAAGGCCACAAATTTTTACAGATACAGCTTTATTTTTATTAAACCTTTTGGATTATACAACTAATACTCTTCAAAATAGAACCCTTGAGCGTCAATACACCGCTGGTAGCGGTCCTTCCACTGCAGGAAACATTTTTTAAACTCATCCGCCGGAATCGCGTTCAATTCGGCTGTCACAGTTTTTTGGATCGCCTCGATGGAGTTCAAACGCCTCCCCTTCAGCTTTCTTTGCAGGCGTGGGAACAAGAAGAAGTCCCGCATTGTGATAAGTTAAATTTAACTCTTCACTGATCTCACGTAGACTAGCACGACGGTCAATGTTCAAAAATTCACGAACCCGGTTCACATTTTCGTCTGTTTGCGTCGTCGAAGGCCTTCCAGATCGCTGTTCGTCTTCGACGTCCTCCCGGTCTTCCTTGAACGATTTGGTCCTCGTAAGCCTCCTTGAGTAGCCCAATGGTTTCGGTACTCGTTTTGTTTAGCTTTACGCAAAATTTGATCGAGTAACGTTGCTACAACGATCGCTGCATTTTCGCCACTGCAAAATCCTAACACACTTTTAAAACAGCTTTCACGCGCGGAGCGATGTTGACTGCACTGCTGTCGCCAGCGAACTGGGACCGGTTTCTAGTGAAAGGAGAAGGTGCAATGATTATTTTCCCCCACCAGCCGATTCGGTTGATCGCTTGGTAGACGCTCCGGGAGGGAAGGCTCATTATTTTTCAATCAAACCCTGTACGACAAATATAAAATTTTAGAAAATTAATTAATATACAATTTTTTATTTTTTTGTTTGTTTTATCTTTGTTCACTTCGCTCGGAAGCATAGGACCTCGACAAGACTCTTCCATCGTACACGGTTCGGAGCTGTTGTTTATGGGACGTCTAATGTGATGTTGGCATCTGCTAACTCTCGCAACATCGACCTTCGCCAAGTAATCTTTGGCCGACCGCGACCTCTTCTCCCTTGCGGGTTGCAGTCCAGTGTCATTTTCGTGATGTTATTTGGTGGTTTTCTAAGCAAATAACCTATCCATATCCTCTTTATGCATTTGATTTGTTATAGGATGGGTTCTTCATTCATTGATCTCCACAGCGCGTCGTTGCTAATGGTGTTCGGCCAGAATATGATATAAATGATGAGGGGGCATTTGTTGTCGAAAGATTGATTGTAGCCTCCATGTGATGGCGTTAGAGACCAGCCATGTTTCACTTCCGTAAAACAGTACCGACTTCACACATGAGCTGTATATTCGCAGTTTAGAGCGCCTGGAGAATTGCGTACTCGCCCATACTGTATGCATGCGCTCGAACGGCCTGCAGTTGACATCTTCATCTGCTACGCCTCTGCCGAGGTAGCAGAAGCTTTCGAAAAAAACCACCGAGCTCCCGTCAACCATTACATGACGTACCAGGACACGAATAGCACAATGGAGCGTTAGAACTTTTAGGAAAGTATCCAAATCAATTTACTATACAGTTCCAAAATTTTGCTTCAAAGTTGAACAGTGAGCGTTTAACGATTAAGGATCTGGGGCACGGTATTTATAAATAGCCCGCGGTAAAGGGGGCCTCAAAAAATTCAAAAAATTGATTTTTTTACTGAAACGGATAGATGTATATTAGGAGAATATGTCCTCAAAATTGTTTTAACAAAACCATGTTTTTGAAAATGGTGTGTAAGATTTAAAAAAACGACGAAAGTTATCGTTTCAAACCGATAATCTAATCAACTAACAAAATACAAAAAAAATTAATTTGTTAATGTTATTTAACACCTTTTTTGAAAAAATAGCAAAAAAAGCACTTTTTCCAATAATTAATTGTGTGTTCATTTTTTCATATTTTTATAAAGGAGTAGTCTATTATATGCGGGAAAGCCTTCAATAGACAATATTTTTCTTTTGTGTTTCAGGTGAAAACTACGACCGCAATCTTACACGCCGTTTTACTAGCGCGCAACGAGAAGCTGTGCGAGATCCCTCATACACATATGCCCGCCATTTTGTTTTTTTATTTATGTTAAAAAATTGTTTATTACTCTCCAATAATGCCTTCAAATAAATGCAAAATATTATTCCGGTGTGTCGCTTTTTTCGCCTCGAAAAAAATTGAGAAAGAACACCATTCTTTGAAGCCACTGATAAGAGTCCCCCCTTAAATCGGTAACACTTCAAAAATTAACAAGTTCGAATTATTTTTCGTGGTTTCGCTTCTTATTTTGTTTTTTTTTTTTATAAAAGTATAGCTCATTGTCTAACAATAGTCATAAAATCCAATTGTAAAATTGAATGTAAAAGATGCTGCGAACTTCTCAACCTAATTCCTCAGTTCTTAATTCTATTATAATTTCTAGAAATATGTTTCGTATACAATTTTATAGCTTTTTAAATTTTAGTATAAGAAAGTGCAAGTTGAAAGGCGCGCTAAAACATCCCGTTAATTTTTTCCCTTACAGAATTGCGTATTTTCTCCATGAAAGGAATGTTTTTTTTTTTTTTTTTTTTTTTTTTTTTTTTTTTTTTTTTTTTTTTTTTTTTAAAATTTAGTTACATTTGGAGTAAATATGCAAGGAAATTAAAGCCAATGAGAATTTTGAACCAGCGGAGGATTACATTGAAAAATGAAAATATAAAATCATACTCTGTTTGAATGAAATCAATCGTTGTTTAGGCGACACTGAAAGTATAAGTACACAATCAGACTTCTTATCCAATAAGCCTCGCAAACTTTTCCCACAAAAATTGTTTATTTATTTTATTTTATTGACAATTTTTATTTGATTTTCATTGATAGCTACGCACACAGTTAAGTATATGTAAGTAATTACGAAATTCTATACTTTAGGTGCCCTTCTCTTCGTGCCGGGTGGTATGAGTATGGCATTCGGACTCGGTTGGAATTTACACACCCACATACCCACTACAATGCAATTACGTTACTCTTGGTTCATTGGCCTCATAATTGGCGCAATACTGGCAGCGCCGCTAATCAGAGCTGTGCCTAAGCGCGTTTTTATGGTAAGTTTAGAATCAAATAACAAATTTTATGCGATTTGTTGCTCATCAACGATCAGTTGGCATTTTGCAGTTGTTCGGCGCCATTCTGGTGATTATTGGCGGCATCATCTTCACCAGCGTACCTTACAACTATAGCGCTGTGTTGGCAGCGCGTTACATCAATGGCATCGCAATCGGTTGCACCACATTGGCATTTCTCGTGCACGCAAGCGAAATAGCGGCCACCGAAAATCGTGGCTTTTGCCTGTGGCTAGAACAAAATAGTATGACTGTCGGCATTGTAATTCAAGTGGTTTACACGTCGCAATGGACTTCTCAAGTGGACTTTGCTGCGGATCGGTTGCATGGAATCATTGCCATTATTTTTGGCGTATTGGCCATTTGCTGTGCGCATTTCATTGTCGAATCGCCGATCTTCTTCATACACCAATGTGATGATGCGCGCGCGCTCAACTGCCTGCGACAATTGCAGCGACCAGAGTATGCGGCACCGTGCGCTCTACAAGTGCTACTGGACCAGCAGAAGACCTACGTGGTGGAGACGGAAACGGTGGAATGGCGCGACACGCTGATACAGAGTCCGCTGCTGCGTTTGTTGCTCTATCGCAGCATGATTGCTTTTGGCTTCTCGCTGCCCATGAACGAGGCAATGAAGTGGGCCAATTTGGTGGTGCTGAGTGATTATGAGTGGCAGCCCATAGTATTTGTTATATTACGCGTTGGTGGCACCTTTTCGTCGTTATATATGTTCGATGTGACAGGCAGGAAAATGGTATCATTGGTGGCGCTATTCTGCACGGCTGTGCTGTCCATCGCCATTGGTGGAGAATACGATGATGAGTTGAGCGTGAAGAGTGAGTACCACATGTCGGTGATTTGTGTGCTGTCGCAGGTCTTTCAATTCTTTGCTGGATTGTATGCGCCCAGCTCCTCTGTGTACTTGAGTGAGGCTTTCCCGATGACGTTGAAGCCGTACTTTATCGCCGGGTGTCTGGCAGTGCAGCAGGCGATACACATCATTGTCATCTGCAACTTCCACTTCAACATCTACTCCATGTCCATGTATGCATTCGCAGTCGGCATTTTGATGCTTTTGTGCTTTGCGGGCTTTTGTGTCACAATGCCAGAGACGCGCAAGACAACGCTGGGCGAAGCACAAATACGCTTTAGAAGTCTATTGCATTTGAAGTGCTGCTAAATTGTAGAGGAAAGAAAGAATGTTTGAAAGCGAAAGGAGAACGAAATGAAATTGTGAAATATTTTACATACACATATACATTTAAGTACACACACAACTACATTGAATTGCGGCCAATTAAAAACTAATATTTGCCAATTAAAAAGTAATACTCGACATATGGATTTTATGTCAAGTTGTTTCATTTGACATGCGAGATCAATAAAGTTAATGTAATTGCTGCTAACTGCATGATTAACAGTAAATTTGAAAGCAACGACATGTGCCACCAACGTACATGCTATGACCAAATACTGATACTCAATCAGATTACGCCCACCTACGAAGTGGCATTGCCTGAGCAATTTGTATTTTAAATTTTATGACAAATTTTGCTGCGAAGCTGCAGGAGCTTGCCAATTCACTTGAGCGAGTTCGTGGCTTAATTCTTTTGTTTTTCTATTATAAATTTATATTTGCATTTACCCAATGTATGCATGTATGCATGCATGTTATGAAGTTAGTTTGCTGTAGAAAAAAATATACGTATTTTTAACTGATAAATTATAAGCGATATGCGCAACTGCGGTGTTTAATTTTATTTTGCATACCAAGGGTTCTACACAAAATAATAGCAGGCTGACATAAGATAGTAGTCCGGTGTAACGACCGAAATTTCGACGTTTTTTCATGAATCTTTTTTAAAAAGAAAATAAAATGCGATCGTTTTAAAGTTTTTACATGTTTTTATTGGTGTTTTGAAGTATATAAAAACATTTTTTAAAGTTAATTTTATATTAATTTGTTTAAAATTTTTGACGTCAAAGTGGAGTCCTTAAAAAAAAGATGTGTTGGTTCAGGGAAACACACAGCCTTCCAAAGTCATCTGAAATAAAAAATTCAAAGAGATTATTATTCTGTAGACTTTATTTTACGTCCCGAGCCTATACATAAAAATGAAAAAAACAAAAACAAAATGGCGGACTTGTGAAAAAAGTTCTCAAAATCTAATTTTTTTTCTTCATAAATTGTTTAAATTAAATAGTTTATTATTAAAAAATTAAATGTTTTAAAGGTTCGGGATCTAGATATGTGTGTCTAGAATAACGGGTTAAATTTTTAGCCAATCGGTTGAATAGTTTTGAGTTAGTGATTCCCCGAAATTTCGAAAACATGGTTTTGAGAAAAACGCGTTTAAAGTTTCAGAGCAGCTGCTGCTGGCGTGTCACACGCTTTCATACACGCTACGGCGCGCTCTCTTATTTTAGCTATAACTTTAAAAATAATTAAAATTTCTTTCTGAAATTTATATAGTATATTTTTAAGATGTTTTTCTTCCGAAAAATGTAAAAAAAAATCGATTTTTTGAACTACCGGGCTACTACTATAAAGCCGTTTTTTTCTTGTTTTTTTTTTTTTCTTTTTTATATAACCATAGACTTAATTGAAAGTTTTCAACTTGGTAAAATATTAAAAAATGCAACAAATTCTCAACAAAATTTCAAATTTTTTAATTAAAAGTTTAAAACAAAATTTTGTTAACACAATTTTGTTGCCCATTGCATTTTAGTATAGTAAAGTGCAAGTTGAAAATAACCCCGAAATCACGTTGATTTTTGACAATTTTTTTCTTCTTATGCATTTTCTCCATATAAAAAAAATTGGAGCAAGACCGAGGTGATTATGATGATATCTACTGAAGCAATAATAGAAAAATGTCCCAACATCGTTTTGTTGATTGTTACTGAAAAGGTGTATCCCAAACTGGCATTTATTACTGGTATTTTAGTAACGCGCAAATTCTTGTGCTGTGCAAAACCAAATAATTATAAGACGCGTTTGCTTTTGATTTAAAAGTTTACAATGTAAGTAATTACGTTAAAATTATTATATTATAAATGTTTTTGATCGCTTTATCTCGTTCTTATATTTATATGGTTGTTTTCGTTTAGAACAAAAAATATGCCGCGCGGAAAAGCTTTGTCTGAATTTGAGCAGGGATAAATTTTAGCTTTACAATGGGCGAGATACCTTCAAAATTAAAAATAAGCAAAGCTGGACTTTTACATTATTTCCATTTGTACTAAGAGAGGTGTTAGAAAACCAAAATTTAACGCTAGAGATGGAAATCAAACGTTTAGCTATAAGTAAATCACGTAGCCCTGCTGAAATTAAGCACATTCTTAATGTGGAGGTTATTTTCCGTCATGTGCACTAAATTTTGCAAGCGGATTCTAGTCTAAAATATGCAAAACGAGTACCTAAGTTCACCCCCACGACACAAATATTCCAGAAAAATACCAATTGAATCGGTTGGAAAAAAATTCAACTTGGATGGATGAGATGATTCCCTAATGTATTGGCATGATAAACGGAAGAAAAAGGAGGAGAGAACCGCTTGTAATTTCGGAAGGTGCTCTGGCATGGTTTCGGCGGCCATTAGTGTCAAAGGAAAAACGCTTATATGTTTCATATACACAAAAATGAATTGTATCAAGTATGTAGAACTTCTAAGCGAGTTCTTATTACGTTTTTTGAAGCTAATTTCGATGAGGAGTGGATTTTTCAGTATGCCAACGCAGTCGTTCATGCTTCCAGAACAACAAAAGAGTTTTTGGCGGCGAAAAAATACCAATCTTAAAAGCCTTGCAGCAGGCTCTGACCTTAACTCAATCGAAAATGTATGGGCAATATTTTCTCAATCGGTTTTCAATAGTGTAACAGTTTGATAGCGCTAAAATCCATCCCAGGTCAGGACAACGGATATGCCAAGGAACCCTAACTTAGCATTCAATGTAAGCCTAAGTACTTTTCTGTATTTGAGTACGTCATTTGTGTCCCTTTTATGTATACACGAAGGTATTGTATTTTGTTGTATGTAAAGTTTACATGCGCAGACTTTGTTTCGTTAAGTCAAGTAACTTTTTTACTACTACAAAAAATAAAAAAAAAAAAATTATTTTGAGTGATGTAAATTTTTATTTTGACCTTTACGTGCTCCATTCCTTGTCTGTTTGTATAAAGATGCTGTTTACTTCACAAGTGTCAAATATGATAGACGTTCGACGCTATTTGCAAAAATTATAAATATTACGATAGAGTGATTATCGAGTGGCGAGGCTGATGAAAACATCAATAAACGGAAAGAAAAGATCTGGCTGAGGATTTGAGCATTGCTAATGGATCCGTTCAGGACGTTGTAGTTAAAGATTTGGATTTGCGCCAACTGTCATCAAACGCATCATTACTGGATGTGAGACGTGGGTATTTAGGTTTATGAGTACGCAATCCAGACAATCGGGGGAGTGAGTGGAGAGCTCTATATGAAACATTACCAAAATACCACGTCGTTTTCGATTTTTATCGATTATAACACCATATATTTATTTTTGCCAGAAGCTCAGACAGTTGATGAGGACTATTAGGTGGGCGTTATGAGACGTGTACGTGAAACAATTCGCCAAAAAAGAAAAAATTTGTGGGGAAGGAACTCGTGGATTTCACAAAATTATACCGCACTGTTTTGACCAAAAACGAACTAAATCACAACAGCCATCGAATTTATTTGATATGGCTCCCTGCGATGTTTTCTGTTTGATCGAGTCAAAAAACACTACGGAGAACGCGTTTTAAAAGCCAAAAGGAATGGAAAAATCGAAGGCGGCACTGACACCGGGAGGACGAAGACGAAGACGGCTACACTGAAAATAGAGTTTTAAAAATGTTTCGAGAGCTGAATCAAACGCTGACAAAAGTGCGTTGCTGTGGATGGGGAGTACTTTGAAGGTGATAATCACTTTTTAGGAATAAACGCGTATTTGAATCCTCTGAATATGTTCCGGAAGCTTTTTGATGAAGGCCGTACACCACTGAAATTCAATTTCATAATTCTTAAGGCATCTCTCGTAACACCAGCTTTGGCATGCAGTATCAGCGCTCTGTACTTCTCTTAGTAGTGCTGTAGTAGTAGTAGCATATTTGTGCTACTAGGCTTTCATTGGATCCCTTTAAGCAAGTAAATCTGGGTATCCCCAATTAATCATTGATCAAGGTGGTAGGTGTGCCAACTTAGATCGTACAAGTGAGGTAAATAGTAAATTTAGGGTATATTGATTTGTAAAATATGAACTAAAGCGCCGAGTAAAGGCGCGTATAGAATATGACTTAGAAATGATTTAATTTGAATGACTTAGAAATAGGAGTTTTGAAACTAAAATTGTACCCAGATCTGTGACTGTGAGACGCATTTTCTTTACTAAAAATGAGGTAGCAAATAATTGCCAACATTTAGGAAACGACAACTGAAAACACCACACCGCAATGTTATTGAGATCTGATTGGAACTAACACCAGTCAAAAAAGCTCGAAATTGATTTACAAAATTTTCAAATCGTTTGCATATAAAAGAAACTTTGAAAATTGAAAACACCCAAATGTGTCATTAAAAGAGAAGATGAAGAATAATAGACCCAGAATACAGCACTGAGGGACATCAGCAAAAACAACGAAAGTATGAAAAAATGTATTATCAACTACAGCTAATCTTAAACCAACATGCATACAGTAATAGTCAACTAAATAGAATAACAATTGGTTTGAAGCTAAAGCAGCTTCAGCTCCAAAAACCTTGATCCCTGAGCTTCTACATTACCCCTCTAATTAAAGCAGTGTTGACCAAGAAAGGGGAAAAACTGTCAGAAAGTTAGAAAGCTTGAACAGACTTCATTCGATTCCCAAGCACACAGCAAACAACGTAAAGAGAGGAAGAGAAAGTCAAAAAGGAAGCACAGAGTATTTTCAAGAGGGAGCAAACACTCTTGAGCGAGTGCTTAATAGTATCTAATCCTCTTCTTTAAAGAAACGTCGACTAAGAAAAACGTCGGTTTTTTTTTAAATCCAGCATATCTATAGCCCCTTAATTACCACTTACTATTGCTATGAAAATTTCAGTTAAAACATCATTACACCGCTCATTCAAGGTTTAAATGCCGCCAATTGACAAGTCCACTCAACGCACATTCGACTCAGTCCTCCTACGTGCCCCTCTCATTCTATTACCCGCACTAATTTGTTGTTATTATATTTCATGCCGTTAACCTCAATGTACATATTATTGCAATTGACATTAGACCACTAATGTTAGAAAAACGACAATATTTATTTATCACCGTTTTATGTAACTATCACATACACCTGTCTAACTGAATGCATGCAACCCTAACATTAGAGTGTTAAGTGCCTCAATTCGAAGCAGCATAAAAGCCGCTACTGAATTACTATGGCTTGGTTGGCACATTTGTTGTAAAAGTTACAACATAGTAATAATTATAGCACCTCAAATAGAAAATATTTTCAAGTCGCTTATGCGTTTGAAGAAGCAGTGGCGATGGAGATGGCGGCGTCGGCGGCGGTATGTGGCACGCAAAGTTCAAAAAAGTAACTAAAATATGATTATAGTTCACACCCAAATGCGGCAACAAAGGTGGACGATGAACTGTGGCGTAGTGGATATGGGCAAATAAATTCGTTTTTCAGCTGTGGGCTGAAATTTTTGTACATTAGGGTGGAGTAAAGTGTTTTAAATTGCTTTTGACCGGAAGAAAGTTGGCTTTCTACCACAGAAATAAGGGAGCGAAATATTATTCGGTTGAATTTATGTTATGTATATATACATAGGGTCTTTCAAAAGTGACGAATAATTCTGATACCTTTAACACGTATTAACATTTTTCCAATAGTAAAGGAAAGCAGATGCAAACTGGTAAACTATTCTACGGAGGAAATCACATATTTTGAGTGGGCAGGAGATCTGGGTTCCAGGACATAGGAACATACAGGAAAATTAAATTGCTGATAAGCTTGCCAGGAAGGTGATTGAATTGGTCTCAGAGGCCTCCTACTCGGTCATTGGCATCCCCCAGACTATTGTTAAAGGGAAATTGCATAGCTTATTTTTCAGAAAAGCGCAGAAAAGATGGAGCTCAATTTGTTCATCTGCTATTTCGGAAACCCTGTGGCCCCGGTACAATGGACGGAGGCCTGTGAAAGTCCTGGGGACTCCATACCATTCAATTTTTATAGTTTTAGCTGTGTTTACTGGTCATTGGACGATCAGTACACAAGCGGAAAAGCTAGGTTTGCCATTTGATCCCAATCGCAGAAGCTGTGGAAACATTTCAGAGTAGGAGACTGTTGAGCATTTTCTCTGGAAATGTCCGGGTTCACGATTAAGGTCACTCGTCCAGCTAGACGATTAAGGTCACTGGGTGCTCTTCTGATATCCGATCAAGGCCTGTCGCTTTAGCATCATTTCTCCAAAAGTTCATGGGAAATGTTGTATGCTGTAATAACAATCATTCCAGGCTTTGATGTGTTCTTACTGAAATTTGAATTTAATCGCTTAAGAATTTAGCGTGATTTCAGAGAGCAAGAGATACAGTCTAGTGGAGAATTCATGACTGTTTGCTATTATTATAAAAATTATTATAAATATTTAACAGTTTGCACACATTTGCTTGGAATTTATTATTCAGGGATTACTTAGAACCCAAGTTCATGACATCTTTTTAGTTGTGCTTTTTTTGCCTATTCCTACATAACCATCTTGAAGCGGCTTATAAAACTTCTTGCTCAGCACTTTCTTCATATGGGAAAAATTTCAAGTTCCACTTATTACTTTTTAGAGAAAGAATATCAATATTTCCTTCACTTTCGAATAATTTTGAATTAACTTATGAGATTTGGTATTTTATGTGAAGCAAAATTGCAACGAGTGATTCGTCATCAATTTATGAAAAATCCGAGTCATTCCGGTAGGTAGAACTGGCAGTTATGGGAATGCTGCTATCAGGACAATCACGGAGAGCCTCTTGATGTCTTTCCTGCATCATCTTCATATCGAGGCTTCCATGCTCCCGGTCAAGCTGCACAGCAACATGTCCAGCAAGCAATTTCCGCTTGGGTGATACCCTAGGAATCACCCCTGCAGACATTTGCAACATCCTGAGCCACCTTCCAGGCGAGTCAGAAGACATTTCCTCGACTACATCGATGAGAGCCAGGATCAAACACAACTGCAGCTACTGGACTGGACAGTGTATAAACAGGCAATAAACGACAGTCATCGGGAGACTCTCATCACCTTCCTAAACTCCCGACTTCCGAATGCCATTATCGCAGTCCAACCACCATTCTCTCCCTCGGGATTTCACCTGTTCTCTCTGTCCAATGCAAGTACTAATTGCAAATATATTTTTTACTCATATTTGGTTATGATATCTTTTATTTGATGGAGGAGCGATTTTTCTTTGCATTAAATGTAGAAATAACGAGCAACCACTAACTGATTTTAACTTTTCAATTCTGTGAACATGTCCAGTAAGGCCTCTAGTTTCAGGAGATTGGTACCGCATGGTATACCATGCCCTCAAAGTCATGAATTTATTGGATACAGTTTTGAGGATGGGATTTTCCCCAGAAGCTTGGACGATGACAACATCCGATGAGGCGCCACTTGGAATGTTCGAGACTTTTGCAAAATCATTTTTATAACATTTTACTAACTATTTATTTATTTATTCAAACTGAAACTTTTTTTATCTATCGTTAAAAAACTCATTTCTCTAACTCTTCTTATTTTCGATTCGATTTATTTTACGATCTAAGAAAAAACCAACATTTTGTTTGATAATGTGAAATAGAATTTAATATAATGTCTTGAGTATTTGGGCTTTCAATATCAAAATATATCTCGGGAAAATTTTTCCGTTGCCAGTATTGAAGTTACACTCAGCGAAAGCGGGACACCCCTAATGTGAAAAAAGTTTTAACTATGAAAATACATTTGTCGAAGCTAGCTGACTTGTTTGTGAAGTACATCAACTGCTCGTTCCTGCTTTTGATTGAGCTCGTGGGTATTGCAAATATGAAACTTTGCGATATTTTTATATAATCTGTTGTAATTTTGTTGACAATTTCTCCATTTAACAAAATATTTATTTTTACCTCTTTTTTTACTTTCTTTGGAATGGCAAATGACAATGCGAAAGCCTTGTCTGTATTATGTGTCTGCATACATTTATTACCACACCGCGTGATGGCTTTCCGCTAACTACTGCTGCACTTGTTAGAGGAATTAAGTCGTTCACTTATTGTGTTTTTTTATGAATTTTTATAAATTATTTTAAGTAGCAATTTCCGCAAATATTTCACTTAAAAAAAATTTGCATGATTAAGAGTTGACACGTTTTAATGAACATTATTATTATCATCATTTTGACGTATAATATTATTAATGAAAATTGCTCGTCCGCAACAAAACGGAAATTCAAACAAAAGACTTAAGCAACGAACTCGCTATAAGTCAATCAACTCGCTTGAGTATTAATGTACGTAACTGCGCCAACTACTCACACTTCTCACAGTCACTTGAACGCTTAAGTGCGCCACTTGAATCATACTCAAAGATCCATTCAAAAATTCATCATTGAAGTCATTATTCATATACTATTTATTCAACATAATGGGAAGACATACTCGTTTGACTAAATTCTCTCACAGTACGCCTAAAAGTACCAACATTAACATATGCACACAGATGTAGATGTACAAGGAAGCTTTGTGAGACGCCGTTAAAGATGTCGCCTGAGGAAACGAAAAATGTGACACATAAAGAAATGTGTATCTACATATTTATTTCAGCGTGTGTACATGGATAAAAAAACAAGAAAAAAAAACACGAAATTGTGCATAGTTGTCGTGTCTCGTGAGGAATTGAGCCCACATTTCCAAACAGTGGCACGATAGATATTTTTTTTTTTGTAATTTTTCTTCACTTCCGTCATTTTAGGTGGGCTAGCATGTCTGGTCATCATTTAAATATAGGTGGTTACATATTTACATACACACTTACCAGCAAAAATAAACACATTAGAGCGCCAAGAGTTGGTTGCACTCACCATAACAAAAGGTGTCAACAAATGCGGCTGGCTCATTGAACTTTTAGGTATTATTCATAAATACCTCTTAAATATGTGCTCACACTCGTACTCACTAAGCATACACAGTTGGATGAACTGAAAATGACTGGAATTGCCCTGAGGTAAGTAAATAAGAAGCGCAACCAAATGAGCCTTGTGCCTGCTTTGTTTTTTAGTCAAACGATGACTTTCAAAAGTTAGTTACTTGCATATTAGGTGAAATAAATTATTCTGAGAGTTTTTCCATTAAGAAATCGACGTAAATACTTGTGATTATCTGGTTTCATTCAAATCTTTTTTAATTTCAGTTGCAATAATTTTCTATGCAAATGCAATGTAATGGACATTTTCGGCTTACCAGTGCGTGCCTCACCTTTGGCGTTTGTATTACAAAAAAAAAAAAAAACATTTGAACCATTACTTTGTTATTGGGTAGTGAGCCTATAGATAGATAACTTTTTTTTTGGTCATCTGCTCCACTTTTAATCTTAGTCGTAGTGGCACTGCAAAATGTATCGAATTTTATTTTTTTCTGTAACGCACAACTGGTTTCAGTAAATACAAAAATATCAAAGAATTTTTTTAGTGACCATATTTAAATCCACCATTAGAGAAATGTCGGGTATTAATTCTACAGCCTATTGAGTTTTGGTATAGGATATAAAGTACAAGTTTGAAGTGGCTTCCAGTCGAATTAATTTTTGACAATTTTTTTGTTTGCGACTTTAAATTTGCAACATAGGTATTAAATATATAAAAAAAATAAATAAATAATAAATATAATTAAAAAAAATTCAAACAAGCCATAAAACTGTAAACTTAGAAGTTTTCTAGAAACTCATATTAAAAAACTGAAAATTTAGATGGAAACTTTTTTATTGCACAAAGTTTGAAACTTCGATTTATATATAGAACCACACTTTTATATTATTATTTTTATATATATACTTAAATATGTATGTAGATTAGATTAGGTTAGATGAGATTAGATTTATGGGGGTTGGGCACGTCCAAGCACTTAGTAAGGAGACTATTGTACTACCACCCGGTACACCCGGATAGATTTCAGTACATAGGAAAGATAAAATGTGGGTGGTAAGACGGAAAAATTAGTTTCAGGTCGCTCTTCCATAAATCTCTCGCATTCATTGATGAAGCTTAAGAGATCCGGAAGAGGAAGAGTATGAACTTTATCCATACTCAGTATATCGCAACCCAATATCCTAAGTCTGATTCTGAAAAACGTCGGACAGCTACAGAGAAAATGCTCTGCAGCGTCGTCATCCTCAAGACAGGATAGTCATATCGGGCTGTCGACGACCCCCATGGTAGCTATATGCTGACCACAGGCGTTGTGCCCTATGACTACACCCACCACTCTCAGGTCCTTTCTGCTGAGTTTTAGGCGAAAGGTCGCTGTTTTCCAGTTTGGTTCTTTCACAAAGCACTTGACTACTCTGCACGACTTCAACCCAGACCAACGTCCTCTATGGGTAGACCTCATGAAGTCGTCAATCCATAGTTAAATCGATGCAGAATTGACACCTAGAAAGGGTTCAGGGCCTAGTGGCATACTTGCAGAGCCTTTATTACCCAGTTTATCAGCTCACTCGTTCCCTGAAATACCACAATGTTCAGGCACCCAAATGAGACTAACTTTGTTGTGTTTTGCAAAACTGTTCAGTTTTGTCTTACATTCATCGACTAATTTCGAAGAACAGCGTGGGTTAGCAAGGGCTTTTAATGCTGTTTGATTGTCACTACCAATTCCAATACTGCTAACCCGCCACTTTTTTTCAATTATCCAGTATGCCATGTTCAGTATGGCATAGACTTTCGTAAAGAATACCGTGGTCATCTGTCCTATGGCATAGAGGTACTTAGAGCCTTCGTCTAAGTACCATCCAGATCCGCTACCATCACTGGTTTTGGTTCCGTTGGTGTACAAAATGTGCTGATAACTCGTTAATATGTTTTCTGGACTTAACCATTGATCTCTATCTGGGATCGAAACATCATACTTCCTACTGACAGTTATGTATGTAGATATTGGAAGAATTGAATTGAGTTGAGTTTAGGTGAGGTGTTTTGAATTTTTCGATCTACTGAAAAAATTAAACTCAAAAACTAATTTGTATTTTTGAGAAAAATTAGTTTTATTTATTTATTTATTCGTTTAATAATCTAAAAATGCGATATTTCTTTCTATAATTTAATTATGTAGACAGTGTAAAATTTCTAAGCTTTAAAAAGAAATATAGGGGTTTTCAATAGGTGTGCTTCAACTTTTTTCCGATAGGGAGGGCGAACGACGCAATATTTTTTTATTTTTCGCTTGTCATTTGTAAACTTCATTAGTATACATTTCATCATGGAACGCTACACACTTGAGCAACGATTGCAAATTGTGCAAATTTTTTATGAAAATAATCGTTCTGTTGCTGCTACTTTAAGAGCATTACGGCCATTTTACGGTCCATTTAACAAGCCGTCCCGTTTAGGGGACGTTGAAGTCATTGGTCTACAGTAACAAGCCGGCCACGATTTGTGAGCTCAGAGCCAATATTGAACGCGAAATTGCTGGAATTTCGGCCGATTTATGCAAAAGAGTGGTCGAAAATTGGGTTCAACGATTGGACTTCGTAAAACGTGCACGCGGTGGTCATGCAAAAAAAAAATCGAATTTCATACTTAAATGTATATGTTCAAACTCGATAATAAAAAAAAAAATAGTTAGAAAAGTCAAACCGTTTGTGTTTTATTCAAAAAAGTTCAAAAGTTGAAGCGCTCTTACTGAAAAACCTTATACTTTTAAAGAATACTTAGAAACTAAATAGTTAAGGGGGAATGCCACTGTGAACATTCAAGAAACTCGTTTTTTTTTCATAAATTGTTAGTATAACCACTCAAGAAAATGTGGTAAACATTTTAAAGCGAAATTTGCTTTATTCCGGCTTCTATGTGCATTTAAGTGAGCGCCCGTCGGTTCGGCCCCGTAGCGCTTACGATACAATCCTTTATTTCAAACGCATTTTTCTCGAAACGACTTTTTTTGATGGCAACGATTTCTCAAAGACTAATGAACCGATTTTAATTTTCTTTTTTTCAAAATTTTTGTTATCGCATTGGCTATCGTTGTACGTAGCCGATTTTCAAAATTTTGAAAATAACTATTTTTTGGGCCTGTTGAAAATCCAAAAAATGGCGAAGAACACACATCGAAATTCAAATCACCACCATTATGTCAAAAAAAGACAAAAAAAAATCGGCTACGTACAACGATAGCAAATATTGTGTGGATTAATAAAATTTTTGGGTTTTTGATTTCAGATGATTATTCCTTGCTGTATCACTGCCACCTGATGACGTAATTTTTTTTTTAACTTGTTACGTTTATTTACATAAATTTGTCAATTTTCAATATTTTTTAATAAAAATTTACATCAACATAGTTTAATGCATATTTAATAAATTGCCTTTTGTCCGGTCCTCGAAAAATCATTCCTACTTACAAAAAAAAAAAATCCCAAAAACGACTATTTTTTGGCCCTTCACAGTGGCGTTCCCCCTTAAACAATTTATTTGGTAACACTTTGAAGTGGTACTTTCATTTCTAACTCTGCACTGGTGGGCTTAACAGTTTAAACGTAGTCGTACAAACGAACTACCCCAAAAAAGTGCCACAACACCGAAATCATTGAACCAACTTATGCTGTTTCTTGTGGAGCACAAAGGTTGACTAAGTGAGAAATTGGTGAGAAATTTATTCGAAAGGCTTCCAGGGTTTCTACTGAAGGAACGAATCTAATTTTCAACCTTTTTGCTAAATTGGATCGTATGTCATGAAATGCACGCTTTTAAAATATGAAACGAAGATGAAAAGTCATACACCAAGAACTTCAAAGAATCTTACAAGACGAGTAGTCCAATGGTGTTATATCATAAATTTTCGGAGGCCATTCAACGACACAATTTCTTGAAATAATCGATTTGTCAAAATTTGTCAGCAATAACTCGATTGCATCACGTGACTGTGGTACGAGCCACGTCTTGTTCAAACCAGATGATGTCCAGATCAACTTCACCCGCATTCTTTATTAAAATCTGCTAAATTGCGGTTACAGCCGCAAGTGCTGGGAACATCTTGGAATCGACGAATTCAGGTCTTTAGCAACATTTGCGACAGCAAGATTCACATTACTATGAGCGGGGCTTTGTCTTATTGTCACTTAAGGGGTAACACCATTGTAGAAATTTCAAAAAATTGATTTTTTTTTATAAGCTAAAAAAATTCTTTGAACCTTTTAAAATACAGAACAAAAAGTTTTATACGTTACCGAAGTCTATTTAATAAATATTTTATGCTTTTAACCAAGCGTTAGTGACTGCTACCTAACGACTTCTCCAAATTTCCAAACTTTAAACGCGTTTTTCTCAAAACACGTTTTCTGAAATTGGCACGCAGCATAACTCAAACAATTTTAAATATATTTAATCAGGTTTTTCACTACGTCTGTATAATAACCTTCTTAAGAGAAGAGCGGGGATTCTCGATAGATTAATTTAAACGATTGTTATAATTATTTAAGTGCCGTTTTTTTAGTCCAAAATAGAGTTTTTTCCTTCAAATGCTTGCTAATTCCACAAAAATAAATATTTTTTAAATCGCCTACGTGTTTCTCTAACTATTCTTATCTAGATTAAGAAAAAAAATGTTTCTTTGTTCCAGATTAAAATTTGCACCCTCTGTGCTGCGTGCCGCGGAGCTCCTTCAAGAGAAACCACATTACAAAAATGTCTCCAATGCCGCCATTTTGTAAAATTTTTCGATCAAACTTTGTAGTTTTGTATTTTAGTATATAAGTAATAACTTCCCAAATCAGAGTGATTGTTTCCCCTTTCCTTCTATACAAAAAAATTCTTTAAAAATCGTGTTTATTTTACGCGTGTACAGTGGTGTTACCCCTTAAACATTACGCAAAGAAAATTCATGCTCGAATTTTTCAAAAACTCGACGAAGTATTTTGTAGCCACTTGAAACTTGCAATTTGTTATAGTAAAATTCAATGGGCTATAAAACTGCAAACCCAGAAAAATTTAAAAAATCTGAAGGGTGATTTTTTAAGAGCTATAGGAAAGTTTCTCAAAAAAACACACGTAAAATTCAGAAAAATGCATGAAATTTTTATTTAAATCGATAGTACAGCCCATATAATTTAATGTTTGAAGATTATTTCATGCAAATGTTGACCGCGACTGCACTTCAAATGGTCCATCCGCTAAGTCCAATTTTGCACACTCTTTCCAATATTTCGGCAGGTATCTCACATATAAATGCTTTAATGTTGTCTTCCAATGCATTAACTGAAGCAGGCTTGTCTGAATAGACATAAGCTTTAACATAGCCCCACAAAAAATAATCTAAAGGTGTTATATCGCACGATCTGGGTGGCCAATTCACAGGTTCCGAACGTGAAATAAAATGTTCACCGAACTCGTCTCTCAACAAGTGGTGCTGTGTGGCATGTGGCACCGTCTCGCTGAAACCACATGTCATGCAAGTTAAGCTCTTGCATTTTGGGCAAAAAAAAGTTGGATATCATTTCACGGTAGCGCTCACCATTCATAGTTACGTTACGAATCGCAGAACCTTTGAATAAGTAGGTACGGTCCAATGATACCTCCAGCCCATAAACCGCACCAAACTGTGACCTTTTCTGGATAAATTGATAGCTCTTGCAATTCTTCTGGCTGATCTTCACTCCAAAATCGACAATTCTGCTTATTTACGTATCCATTGATTCAAAAATGAGCTTCGTCGCTGAACACAATTTTTCGACTTTAAACTTTCTTAACAGAACACGCATTTTCATAATAAAATTCAATGATTTGCAAGCGTTGTTCATTTGTAAGACGATTCATGGTAAATTACAGACCAAACTGAAGATGTTTGACAGTGAAACAAAACACGAAACGTGCGTCAGCTGTTTAAACCATCTGTTTAAAAGGATAATATCTAAAAAATCTACTGTTAGCTTAAAAATTAGAAAATTTTAATGAAATTTTTAAAACTTTGGCAACAATTTTAAACTTTGCTATAATACTATATAGCTGTGTTGTAGAATGACCTATATTTTTATAAAAGAAGGTGATGTGTTTATGATTTTGCGTATTGGGGGAACACGAGAAGAAATCGTAGGGGTACGAATTAATAATGGTTAGAGCAAGTATATATATTCGCATACGGGTATATGTTTCTAAAAAGTAGCACAAGATGTTCATTTTATACTTATACAAATTATGGCGAAGAAACCTAAAGCCTTGGGGAAAAATTAATAGTATTTCATATGACTTTCCTCAACTCCAGCCTTCTTTCTGTAGTAAGCAAAGCTCTGTGTTCATTTAAGGTGTAATTTGTTATTGTTAACGATTCGTGTATTTATTTATATACTTATAATGGGTTTTGTACAGGCCATTCGGATTAATTCTGAAAACAATTTTATTTGCTCATTTGTAGAATTTAACAATTGGCCGCAAAATGAAGTGAAAATAAAACAGAATACAGCGACAAACATGCTGCTGTAACGGCTGCCAATCAGCAAGGAGACCCTGTAGGAAAGACGGATAATTCCAACTGGTGCGCTTTAGATGAATTTGGAACCATAAAACATATGGAATTTTCTCGGTACATAAACATAAAATAGTATTTTTAGAGCTAATTTCAGCTTAAATTACTACAGGGAGCCAAACGAATAAATAAAGCAAGAGTTTAGAAATTCATGAAGTTCATTCTTTGGCATCAAAAAGTCAAGGGGAATAGAACTAAAAATCTCATTGAATTTTCTTAGAGCGCGGGCAATAGGAGCATTACGCGTATAACTCATTTAAGAAATTAAAGATGAAATGGGTGAGTGTTGCGTAAAGGCGTTGCTAGTAGAGATATGAAAATGAATGCTCTGTAATTGGGTTGCACTATCAATTTCTCCTTAAATTACACTAAAAACCAAAGACTGTGAGAGTATAGAAGTTCTACTCTCTAGAGACTTTAAGCTTATTAAAGTCACACGGGAATTATAGGAAGGGATAAGATTTGAGAATTTCATATTTACCGATGACTTCAAACTAACTTCGCAACCTCTTTCGCGGTTATATCTTAAAAAAGGTTTACTGCACAATCACTGCTCAACATTTACTAGTAAAATCTTTGCTATATATCAAGTCGCTTTAATGACCTCCAAAAAGAAAGGTAAATTTTGCACTTGCACCGATAGTCAAACTGCCATCGATGCCGTAAGAAATTTCATCAATCACAGTGTTTTAGTAACTTGCGTTCGGAATTTGCTTATCAAGCAAACAAATAAAATTAAATTGATGTGGATAGAAAGTGGTCGCGAAAAGTGTTCATAAGGTACCGGCTCTGTATTTTGACGTTTTAGAATAACAACATCTATTGAGCATAGCAAGGCTCTATTGAAATGGAATGAGTACTTTCATCATTACGCGACAATTAATCCCTTCAGAGTAAAGCCTATTTATCCAACGAAATTCAAACATGCAGATATTTTGTTGTTCTCTTGACTTCGTTTAGGTCACACACAGATCACTCACGGTTACCTGTGAAACTCTGGAGATGCTTACTGCTATTTTTGTAGGTCGTTTAGAACAACAGTAAAACATTTCCTAGATGAATACACCCAGTTTACTAATACTAGGCGAAGGATTTTTGGCACAGCTCTCTCCTCACAACTTCTAGTAAATACAACATTATCAAATGTAAATACCAAATCTAAGTTTATTGTACTGTGTAACATAGCTCATTTAGCTAGTGTTGATCTTTTTTTCCTGTTATTTTTCGTATA
This sequence comes from Anastrepha obliqua, assembly GCF_027943255.1. Lineage (NCBI taxonomy): Eukaryota > Metazoa > Arthropoda > Insecta > Diptera > Tephritidae > Anastrepha > Anastrepha obliqua. Next base: position 65,205,377 of record NC_072893.1, on the reverse strand, counting down.
TTCAATGCTTAAAATAAAACAAGATTCTGATTCTGAGAATTTTAACGGCCTGAGAGCATATTTGAAAAACACCTTCTGTACACCTTCAATTCTCTCATTTGCCAATTGGTAGCAAAGCTTCCAGATAAATGTTGCATATTCTAATCTAGAGCGAACAAACTGAAAGAACAGTAATCCGAGAGTGTAAAAGTCCGTGGGCTTAGAGCTATAACGCGCTACAAAACATAAAATAGAGTAATAAGTCGATACAACAAAGTTAATGCGACTATTGAATGAATCATGGGAGGCAAAGACTACCAAAGAATAATAGAAGCAAGATTGCGCCTATCAGAGAGTGCGTGACATCACATTGATGCAGTTTCATGAGAGAGATGTGCAAATGCGAAAAAGATTGCAAGAAGAAAAAGAAGTTACACAAACAACACACGAATAAGTTGCCGAAGCAATTCACATATTCTGTCAAATTTGCTGAGAGCCAAGTAGCGGTACCATGATCGGCGCCACCTAATTATTCTCCCCATCGTAGATCACGCCTAGATCTCATGAACATATTGAAGTAAAGTATTAGTAATACTATACAATTATTAATTTGAAATGATATGCCCCAGAAACCCAGCAGAAGCCAATACTATTAGAGATCCGAAAGAGAAAATAGAAGGAAGCTGCGGTCGAGGAAGACCAGCGAATATCTGGAGACGACTGATGGAGTTAGAAACCCGCACTATGCAGCAGACCCGAATGGAAGAAATTCGTTCTGGTCCTATGGTACACACTGGAACTCTAGGAATTAATGATGATAATGAAAGTGATTGAAAAACAATTTGAATTTTTGGCGAAAGTAACATGAAAACATTTCTTGATATTTAGAGAGATCCCAGAGTTGCTGCACCAGAATAAAAAACGAAATTGGTAAACGAAACCCGGTACTAATATCATTAATAAATAGAGCGAACTGTAGAGGCCTTTGTGACATTCCTGAAGATGGAATGAAAGGTACAGAATATTCATCCTCAACCATTACCGCACATCGTTTATCGGATAAATAGATTTATCATTATAACATTTCCCTTACTCTTCGCCCTTTTTTTTCAATCTTTTCCATGTTGTCGTACTACAATGTACGGCTCTCCAGTCATCGTTCACATGAGACCTCTCCCTTCGGTATCAACCAAATGGGTGTTAGTTAGACTATAGACAACCTTTTTTCTTTCTCGGGACAAACTAGCGAGTACGCACTTAGACAACATTAAGTCCATTGTACTGAACTCGGGTTCCCTTCTTAACTTTCTCTAAGTTTACCCGACCTTCGAGGAAATCTGCGTAGATCTTGTGGAATCAAGCAGCCAAGGTGGTCGCTTCTTAACACGTTAGTGCCAAAGACCTCAAACCTGATTCGAGCGAAATCCGGGCCGATGTACAAAAAGTGGGCCGGCGTCTTATCCTCTTCTTCACATGCTGTGTAGAGTGCTTCGCTCATAGAAAGTGGCCCACCCAGTTAGTCCAACTAGTCCAACCAGCTGCTTACAGTCCCTTTTACTTAATGACAGGAGCATCTACGACAGTCGGCCGGACATGACAGGTAACATCAGTTTTGTCCATCTGCAACCTCTCTCAACTTGCCAAGCTCGCCTAACCTGATCCAAGTTCGTGCTTCTGCTTTTTTTCCGTAAAAACAACTGGTGAATTTTATGTGGTGATCTTTTGAAAGAATTTTAATTGTTCCTCTAAATTGCTTTATTGATTTTTCGGAACTAGCACTAAATTCGACAGATCTAATTGGTTTCGATGTTGGGTTTAATTTGACGTATCGTAACAAAACTAAGCTGTTGTTGTAGGAGCATAAACATTCTATTCAGTAACAATTGTATTTCATTAGCGATATGTTTTAAACCAAGGGTTTCAATCCAATCGATGGGGCTGCTATCTTACATTTAGCTGGAGGGAGCAGCATTTCAGACGCTAGCCGCAAGTCAGACCCTGCGCGAGGTTTTTAGGCTTCATACTTATTTGAGGGCGGCATCTTTTCGCCTTGTCGATGCTGTCTACGACCTTGCAGTTATCAAATCAGGAGAGTGTAGATCCCATTTCACACCTCCTTTACAATTTGATACAGTAGCCGTTGTTTGCCCGAAACTCTTTATTTGTTATTTCTAACTTATTCGCAGCTTACCTCTATATCTAGAGGTCTTTCACTACCTCAATCTGTGATCGGTCTGCTAGCCTGCAGTGTGGACTCCACAGAAAATGTTTCTGTGATGTCGGAGTGACAGTTGGCCGTATATAAGTCCGGGTCTTTCCGGTAATGCAAACCCGATTGCAGTGGGAATGTTAATGCTGCGTTCCGGGTAGTCAGTGGATAAAGCATTGATATTCATGCAATATTTAGGAAGTCGCCGCTTTGATTAATCAGTCAAGATGTAAGTGTTAAGTTTTTTTATTTTATTTATAAAATGAGTGATAAAGGAGACCCGTTGGAGATGCACCAGCGCGTCATGGTTCCGTTCAGTTCTTCACAGATGTATCCATGCCAGAGAGCAGAGAATGAAGTAGTGTCCAACTAGTATCAACGCGAGCACTGAACCTTCAATTGATTTCACTACGGCAGTGATTCTTCCTGCAGGGTATTGAGCGCTCGTTATGCGATAATGGGCGAATCAGAAGCAGCAGCAACAAAGGAGCAAAACAGCAAACAAATCTGAAGAACATTTATCGAAAGCTTAATATTTTTGTTCTTCTTCTCCTCTTATTGGCAATGTTCTTATTATTGGCTGCACACTTAGCTGAAAAAAATGGGGTTTTTGTTGTAAAGTATTTATTGTTTACTCTTAAAATTACTTCGTTGTTTTGTTTTTTAGCAGGTAAGGCTCCCGCGGCTGTTTCTGGCAGCATTCAAATTTGTATATTTCTCTGAAGAGTTTATGTATGTGTGTATGTATAGAATTCAGCGCGGTGTTGACCCACTTTTATTGCTAATTTCAGATTGTTGGAAAATATTTAAACTCCACGTATAATACATACGCACATACATACGTAGTTATCCATTTGTTTCGCATTGTGTGTTTTTTATTTGCATTTCTCCAGTTAAGCTAAGGCAATTTTGGCTGCGAAGCGGCCGATATAGAAAAAAATATGCGTAAACGCACCTTTCATGTTCTTTGGCTGCCTTCTTAAGAAGGCAAATCTATTTAAATAAATGTCGTAACCCAATTTAAGAAGACGTGGTTTGGCGCTTGGGAAGCTTGGCACAGTTTTATGAACGAGTGTTGAAATCGGCGCTTTCAGTTGTGGCAAAGCTGCTAAGTGCATACTAACTAGTCGCATTTGAACTACTTTTGGAGGAATTAGGACTAAATCTATAAGACGAAGCTGAAGCCGAAAAAACAAAAATAATAAATAAATATTGTCCACATTTAACGTTTCGAGAAGAGGAAATGCCAGGGCATCTAATGTCTCACAGTAGCAAAAATAAAATGTTTAACTCTTCCAATGATTGGTTATTGATATTGGGTAGTAAATGTTTCACTTACTCGTATACAATATTTAAAATTGGTTTATAAATTTTTACTATATTTATTATTATTATTTTACTATGTTTACGGAAAAGTGTAATTTTTGCTATGTAACTTCAATGGTAATTTTCAAAGCATCACCGGCACAGGTAAGGGGTACGTACAGTATTTAGGGACAACTTAAGGACAGTATCAGAATGTTCCTCGTGTTTTTTTGCATTTTGTAACAGATTCTGCATCGCTGTCCAATGTTTCCAATTTACGGCGAAGCTTATGAGCGAATGAATGGGCACACTTAAGAAAATTAGAGATTTCTAAATCGGTGTGGTTTGCACATATAGTGACGTTAACTGCATGTCATTCCTTGAATTAAGTGGTAATTGCCCATGCCTTATCTGAAAAATAGCAAAAAAAAAAAAACGATAATGGTATCTGGAATTTATAGTCACATGCATGCATGTCCTCAGCTACCGTATGCACTCGTAGGTTGGTAGGTGAAATGGTTGAAGCACCAGTCGGATACTCCCCAAGTAGCTCTAAAGCGCCGTTTTGATACCATTATGAGACCTCCAACATGCATATAACTACAGCCAGCCAGACATGTAGAAGTAATGGAAAAGGTTGATGAAATTAGGCTGGAGTACTACCCCAGGCTCTCGGAGAAAGCAGCACACGTCAAGCTTGCAAAGCTGGAAATTAACAGAGAAAGTGTTCAACAGTCTCCTTCTCTAAAAGGTGCGCACAGCTTCTGCAATGGGGATTAAATGGTAAACCTAGCTTTTCTACAGCTTTCAACACAGCTACACAAAAAGTCTGCGATTCTCAATGATAAAAGTCAGAGGGACACCGATGACCGGGTAGGATGTCTATAAGATCAATTCAGTCCCATTACTGACAAGTTCATCAGCAATTCCATTTCCCTCTATGTTTCGATGTCGTGGAACGCAGATCAGGAAAATGTTACTTTTGATCTCCTCCTTTCAGGGGTTGGCCAACTTGGATCTGCCCCATGGCGTCGTCAGAGCCTTGATCGCAGCTTGGCAAGCGGAAAAAATGTCATTTCAATTTAGTCAATTCATTTCGTCGCGCGGATGCATTCCGAATGTTGACTGTGTCATACGGAGAAGCTACTTTGCACCAAAGTAACGTTTATCGGTGGTACAAAATCTTCTCAGAAGGCCAAGAAGATGTGAACGTCGAAAAGCGTGTCGGCGTGCCGGACGCCCGAGCTCTTCAACAGCAGACGAAAAAATTGATGATGTGAAGAAAATGGTATTGGCCAATCGTCAAATTACCGTTAGAGAAGTTGCTTAGGACCTAGACATATCGATTGGCTCGTGCTATTCGATTTCTTTCAATGATTTGGGTATGAGACGGGTCGCCGCCAAATTCGTACCAAAACTGTTCAATTCCGACCAAAAGCAACATCGCATGAACATTTCTAATGAGAAGTTGGACTCTATCCGCGACGACCCAAATTTGCTCCAGAGGGTCATAACTGGAGACGAATAGTGGATTTATGGTTATGACGTGAAAACCAAAGCTCAATAATCTCAATGGAAGCTGCCGCACGAACCAAGACTGAAAAAAGCACGCCAAACTCGGTCGAATGTAAAAGTTTTGCTTACCGTTTTCTTCGATTACAGGGGCGTTGGGCAACATGAGTTCTTACCACAGGATAAAACGATCAATAAGGAATATTACTTGCAAGTTATGCGCAATTTGCGCGAAGCAATCCGCCAGAAACGCCCAGATTTATGGAAGAACAAAAATTGGCTCTTGCATCACGATAACGCCCCTGCTAAAGGAGAGGCCCGTGAAAGGACGACGCTACGCTACGATTGATGAGATAAAATCGGCATCGAAGAAGGAGCTGAACAAGATAAAAAAAATGATTTTTTGAAGTGCTCCGAAGATTGGAAAAAACGTTGGCACAAGTGTATAATATCTCATAGGGACTACTTTGATAGAGGACAAAATGGATATTAATGAATAAATAAATAATTTTTGAAAAAACACAAAATTCGCGATACTTTTTGAACACACTTCGTACTCCCAATACTTAAAAATGGTGAATGCTGAAAAAGCAAGCCAACTACACAAAATTTACCGCAGCGACCATCTGTATATAAAAACACCGACAGCTCTGGTGCCGGAAGCCTTGATAAGTAAAAAAGCTCTTTGAGTTAAATCTAAGAGATAGCTTTGCCCTACAAGAGCATGGAATAATTGTGTCAATTTGTTTGACTTATAATCGGACGTTGTTTTTGGCGCAGCGTCAATATCGATTTCGATCGTTTCACGACAACTGCGCAAATATTCCGCCGATTACCTGCTCGACTCGAACAGACTGGGACCACACAAGACTTCGGATGTTGCTGAGTACGAAGAGACATCAATCAGATGATAGGTCACGCAATTTGATATCATCAGACCGACCCTACAAATTTTAGTGAAATACTTTCACATGTTTCCATACAAAATGTAAACAGTGCATCAGTTAATACCTGTTGACCATCAGTCACGTGGAATTACTGTAAAGCCATCCTCAATCTCAATAATGAAGTTAACGATTTGGTGTCGAAAGTCATCATGTGCTATGATGCGCATTTCCCCTTAAGCGATTAAGACAATAAGCAAAATCTTCCTTTTTGGGGCACTGAAAATCGGCGTGTGATGCACGGAGAGCCATTATATCTACTCCATCCACTGTGAGGTACGGCGTTCAGGAGTGGGTGGGTCGTATTTTGGGGGACAACATAGTTCAACTAAAGCACTCAATTTTTTAATAGCCATTTTTTGAAGAGCTTCGAATTTCAAATTCGTATGGAATAGGAACTTTAGAAATTGCACAATTTATCAGTTTTTATCTTTGCATGTACACAAGTCTTTGTATCTCAAATAATATGGACTCATTGATTTAAAGGTAATAAATAATAGTCAAATCAACTCTGAAAATTTCATTTCTCGGTTTGAAAATTAGATTTGTCGGTTGAACTGTTTAGCTTCAGTCAAATAGTTTCAAATCGATTAGGCGAACTGAAAACGTATCGGATGGTCATGTGTTTGTAAATGTATCACCATGAATGAAAATTCTGACGTAGCACGGTGTCAAAATCAAAAGACCGATAGTTTGAATTACTTGTAAGCAATCCGTGCTAAGCATATCACGATGGTCTTTAGCGCCGGCTACAAAATATTGCGACGCACAGTGCAGGCTAATATTGTTTTAAACATTTTGTGCAACTGTAATTTTTTGTGACTTTTATTTATCTTTAGTTGCTTTTGAAATATCTGGCAACACTACTTCGAATTTACTACACCCCTTTAACTCATCCGTACTTTGCCTTCGAATTTGCTTTCATTCTACGAAATTTATGCAAAACATTTAGACTCAGATTCCCCACAGCAACAGCGCAACCAGCGGCGTACATAATTCAAATCCGGTCGTGTCAGTGCAGTTTACACCTCCCTGCTAAATGTTGATAGTCGACTTGGGTAGACGCCCACCGTTAGCCAGTCAATGCACGAAATTCGCAAAGCAGACGCCATAAATCGATGGAACTACAGACGCTGCGAACACCAACGGCAAATAAATAAAAAATAAAATAACATAAAAAATGCTAAATGACATGCAGACAGACGGATGCATAGACCAATAAACCGACAAACCGAGAAATGGCTAAAGCGCAAAGGTCTCTGGCCAACTGCAGTTGAAATGCAGCGCTTGGCGATAAATCGCCCAAGGCTTGGGTGCTTATGCTTCGCGAGCTAACACCGACATGTAGCCGGGTACTGTTGACTGGCTGACCATTTGCAACATGCGGTGCAGAGACTAATGCCCGGCTGCTGTTGATGCTGTTGCAGCACATAGTGGCGGCGATGGCCGGTTGCATGTGGCATTTGAAATGGAAAGTGAACGTTTTCTTATGCTTTCGCATATCGGCGGGATTACGATTGAGCTGACGTGCATATAGTAAATGTTTTTTATAAGTAAATATCCACGTATGTATGAGTGTTTGCAGAGTTTTTTATTCCTCTACAACTGAACATGGATAGGTAAATTTAGTTTTATTTCTAGGCGCGTTTATTTCGTCATGTAAAATTGCAAACAAAAGTGTGAAAAGTAAAAAAGAAGCTGTGAAAGCTTTGTTTTGGAAATTTATGCATAAATAGCAACAATCGAAAATAAATAAAAAATGCAATGTGTACAGCACTCAGCTTTGTTTTTTGTTTCTTTCACTCGTAATTGAGCAATTTTCGATTTGCCATTCAATGTGATTGCACATCCGTCCGTCCGTCTGTCCGTCTATCCATTGCTTGTCGATTTGTCAGCTCGTCTACACAACCAGCCTGCCTCTGGCCATTGTTATTGATATCCGTTTCGATTTATGTTGGAAATGCACAGAAAAAGTGAGTGAAAAAAATGTCAAATATGTACTTATATACGTACGCATGCATTAGGGCGGTTGAGTTTATGTGCGAAAATTAGTCTTATATCGTATAATAGTAAAGCAGTGGAGGAGACTGGAATAGTAGCTTTGAATAATTTTTTTATGAAAATATAATTATTCCCCTACGGAAACTATATAATTCCAAGTTTGAACTATGTGCAAATTAAAAAGAAATTCAACAAATTTTCATCAAAATTCGAGTACACAGTTTTACAGCCCATACAATTTTGGTACAATAAAGTCACAGTTTCAAGTGGGTCAAAAATTGGGCTATTAAATTTAAATTATTAAAGGGTGATCAGATTGGAGGTACTTTTTCCAATAGAGGCTTTCTGATAGATCACGCCGGACTATTGTCAAACTAAATACAGGGTGGCTGATGAATTTTGCTACATTAAGAAACTCAAATAACTTTTTTTTTAGTATATGGAATTCATTTATTTTTTTTTTTTCAAGTTGAAGCTCATTAAATTTTATTAAATGTAGCTTAACTAGTTTTAAAAATAATTGAATTTAAATGCCCCCCATGCTCGTTGACACAAGTGCGGCATCTTAGTAAAAAGTTGTTCATTGCTGCTTTGAGAGTTGCGACAGGAATAGCCGCAATTGTTGCCCGAATGGATTGTTTTAGTTCATCCAAATTTGTTGGCTTTGTTTTATAAACTTCTTGTTTACATAAACCCCACAAGAAAAAGTCAGATGCAGTAAGGTCAGGCGACCTGGGGGGCCAACGAAATTCGGAGTTTCTTGAAATCAGTTTATTGGGAAATTTTCGTCGCAACTCTGTCATAACAGTCTGGGCTATGTGAGACGTTGCCCCATCTTGTTGAAACCACACAGAGTTGAAAGGAATTCTCTTTCGGCGTAGTTCTGGATAGAAAAATTCTTTCAGCATTTTCAAATAACGGTCTCCAGTAACCGTAACGGTGCGACCATTTTCTTCAAAAAAATAAGGCCCGACAATACAGCGTGAAGAAACCGCACACCACACTGTCACGCGAAGAGGATGCAATTCCGTCTCGTGGAGTATCTGTGGGTTAGAAGTACTCCATATTCGACAATTTTGTTTGTTCACATTGCCGTTTAAATCGAAATGGGCCTCATCAGACATGAAAAGGCAGTTTAACATGTTTTGGTCTTCTTCCACCATTTGCAGGATCTTCTGGCAAAATTCCAAGCGAATCGGCAAGTCTGCTGCATTCAGTTTGTTAACCATTTGAATTTTGTAGGGAAATAAGTCTAAATCTTTGTGCATTATTGTTTGCAAAGACTGTCGGCTGACACCAAGTTGAGCAGATAAGCTTCTTGTTGAAACCCTTGGATTGCTTTGTATAGCTGCAGCTACAGCAGCGATCGTTTCCTCCGTCCGAACTGGTGGGTTTCGATGACAAGGCCTTCTTGCGACTGTTCCTTGCTCAGCAAAATTATTCACCAGTCTCATTATGGTCCATCTGCTCGGGGGATCGCCGCCAAACATCCGCCTGTACTCTCTCTGTACCAAAACTACGGACTCCAGTGCGTGATAGCGGCGGACTATCCAAATTCTTGTTTGCGTGTCCCAGTTATCCATTTTAATAAATTTTAAAGATCAATCTGCAAATTAAAACAAAAATGGAACAGATAACTTAAAAAGAAAAAAAGTTATTCAATTTTTTTTTGGTAGCGGCTTTCATCAGCCACCCTGTACCTAATTTTTTCAGTATTCATTGAAATTTCATCATAGAAAGTTTTACGCCTCAACAACGTTTACAAATCGTTAAATTGTATTATGAAAATCGACGCTCTGTGAAAACTGTTCATCGCACGTTCAGCCCAACTTATGGTGATGGGCGATGAGGCCCATTTTTGACTTAATGGCTACGTCAAAAAGCAAAATTACCGTATTTAGGCTGAAGAGCAACTGGAAGCTATTCAAGAACAGCCATTACATCCGTTGAAAACAATCGTTTGATGCGACGTATGGGCCAGAGGAATTATCGGCCCATATTTCTTCAAAGGCGAGGCTGGGGCCAATGTAACAGTGAATGTCGAACGCAACCACACCATGGTAAACGACTTTTTGATGCCGAAAATTGAAGCCCGTGATTACTACAACATTTATTTCTGTTACACTTGTCGTCAAACTCAGGCTTCTTTTAATTCTTCCATATCTATCAGGATTTTTGAAAATTATGACGTGGTTTGTCACATTTAGCTATTTCGCTTAGTGTAGTGCGTCAATTCTGTAGTTGTAAAAATCCACAAGTTCAAATTTCATAACAATTTTTGAACAAATGACTTTCTGGTCTTAGGCAGGAAAAAAATCCACCTACCCTAAAGTGTTTCCATTATGGCGTATATGGCGTAGCGGCTAAGAGACAAAATTTCGCTTTGAAAATTTTCATTTTCCATTGAAATCTATTTGTTAAGCATGAATTTGCTTGAAACTTTCATTTTTATTTGCTACTTACCATTATTACTATAAGTTAAAAGCTTTTAACACTTTCAATTATCTCACAAAGCGTTTCACTATAAAAATTGATGTAAATGTTAAAAAAAAATTATACGCAACTCCACACCCGAACGATGGCTTTTGTTAGAGTAGAAGAATGGCTTGTGTGAAACGAAGGTCAATATAGTATTAATATTCGCGCAGTGCTAATTTCAATTTTTAATTACTAGTTTATAGCAAATAATAGGTATTGCCTTTTAAGAGGGTCGCTTCTGCAACACTGCATTGGATGAGCTGTAATTAGATTTTTTATAGAAATTTTTGGTAGGTTTTTTTAGTTTCTATGATACTTACATTTATTGTAATATTTCAACTTACGAGTTTTATTTGTTATTTTTTTAGTGAGCTGAAGAATATGGAATTAAGTGGGGGAGAATTTCGTGCGATTATTTATTGGGATTTTCGATTTGGGACAAAGAGTTCCAATATGGCTGTCGACCCTTACAGGATGAATTTCGTAAAGGCCAGCCAAATATGTATTTTTAATTTACAATATTGTAAATGAATTAATTTTGTTTACTTTCTGCTTCAGCCGCTAATATTTTTTAATTCATATTTTGATTTTAGATCTATGTTTTAATAAATTTGCGTTTTTCGTGTCCCTAAAAACTACTATATATCTTTGTTTGATGATAATTTTATAAAAAAGTGCGTATAGCGTAGTACATATAGCAGAAGTGAAACTTTCAAGGCAGGCAAAGAAAGAGAGAGGGACACGAGAGAGAATGAGAGAGAGAGAGACCAATATTTGCAGAGAATACAAATAGACAAAATTTACAAAAAACGGAGAAAGGTCGACCGGTGTACACAAACCGTGGCAACAACGGTTACTACTCCGAGCATTTATCACCCGCACAAACGCAGCGATTCTAGGACCGCAGCAACGGCACAAATTACCGCAAGGCAATACCAATAAATCCGACGCCGGAATGGATAACACTTTATAGTACGCATAAGCACTAGCCAGGAAACGGAAATAAGCGCCAAAAAGTAAGCACCAAAAAAAAAAACAACGCCAAAAAAATTGGGACTAAAAAACGCCCCAAACCGTAGGCACCAATGAAATAAAGGGTAGTTAAATTTTAAGGCCCGATGTTGAATGTGAACCACACTTAAACGTCAAGTTTCTTTCTAAATTTCATTTGACATTTTTCCATTTCAGACTAACTCAATTTCAATCATGGAAAGATACACCATCGAGCAACGCGTTAAAGTTTTTCAGGCTTATTTTGAAAACGGACGTTCAATTTAATCGTCCAAATGTGCGTACAAACGGAAAAATTGTCCAAAGGTTTGAGCAAACCGGGTCTGTAGGAGATGTGAAAACACCGGTGCATGCTCATACAGCTCGTAATGCAGAAAATATTGCTGCGTTCGCGATAGTGTGGTTGAAGAGCCGTCCACCTCAACTCGTCGTTGTACCCAACAATTGCACATCTCACGCTCGTCGTTGATGAACATTATGCATAAAGATTTGCATTTACACGCTTACAAGGTGCAATTGACTCAAGAACTAAAGCCTCTTGACCATTTCAAGCGTTGTCAATGGTCAGAATGGTGGCAGGAAATGACAACAGTGAATGACCAATTTTCGAAGAAAATCATCTTCAGTGATGAGGCACATTTTCACCTCAGTGGATTCGTCAATAAGCAGAATTGCCGAATTTGGGCGAATGATAATCCAAGAGTGATTGCCGAAAAACCAATGCACCCACAAAGAGTGACTGTTTGGTGCGGTTTATGGGCCGGCGACATCATTGGGCCGTATTTTTTCCAAAATGAGGCCAGTCAGGCAGTTACTGTGAATAGTGTTCGCTATCGTGAGATGATAACGAACTTTTTATGGCCCGAATTGGAAGATATGGATGTGGACGATATGTGGTTTCAACAGGACGGTGCTACTTGTCACAAAGCTAACGAAACAATGACTCTTTTGCGCGAAAAATTTGTTGGCTGAATAATCTCACGGCGCGGCGATGTCAATTGGCCACCAAGATCATGTGATTTGACACCGTTGGAGTTCTTTGTTTGGGGTTATTTGAAAGAAAAGGTGTTCGTCGATAAGCTAGCAACAATTCAAGAGCTAAAGATGAGATAATTCGGCACATTAACGGCATAGAACCTCAATTATGCCTCAGCGTCATCGAAAATTTGGACCATGGGATGGAGGTGTGCCGCCGAGGCAGGGGTGGCCATTTGGCCGATATTTTGTTGCATGCTTAATTGAGCCACACCAACATTATCATAATAAAGAGAAATGAAAATAATTTCTTAAAAAAAATTGTATTTTATTCAAAATCAATACCGGCCCTTGAAACTTAACCACCCTTTATAACGCCAAAAAGTAAGCACCTACAAGTTTGCACAAACAAACAAGCGCCAAAAGTAGGCAATGTTATTTCTCCCTAGAAATTAGCAACCACAAGGAAAATCTCTACGTTATATCTTTTTTCTCTCTCGCGGAACGAAAATGCCCAATACATTGCATGACCTGGAAATTTTACTCTCCATTCTCGTTCGTCCATCGACGCCTAAAAAGTTTCACTTCAAAAAAATTAGAATTAATTAAAAACTTAGTGAAGGATGATTCGGCTTCGACGGTTGGTTTTCCTTAATTCTCCGAAAACTTCTGGCAAACAAATGCTTGACTGTTTTTAGTTTCTTTAATGGTACAGTTGCGACATTACCTCTTTCCACTTTTTGTTGTATGCTGGTGCCATTAATGCCCAAGGATGACCTTCACGCAATTCTCCCTGCAAGTCTCGACGGCCACGTTAGAATTTTTGGTTTTGTTGTTTTGGATATTTGTAGCATATTTTTCAGTTTTTGGTGCTTAAAAATCTGGCCCCTATCACATCACAATTTAGTGATTCCATGTCAAGTGATCCAAGTAATTTCAGCGTTGTTGAAAATTTTTCTAAAATTTGGTTTATTTGTATGTTTGAGTATAATAATAACTAAACTGAAAAAAAAAAACAAATTAAATATATTCATTTTGAATTTTTTATGCAGCATTGAAAATTTTGGTACAGTTTTTTAAAGTGAAATACCAAAGTTGGGCATAGTGCACCAAATATTTAATACAAAAAGCTGATAGTTAGAACACTGAAAAACTGAAGATTTGGCGATAATGAAACCCTTATTTTAACTACCACTAAAAAATTAGTGTTAGTGCAAAGTGCCCAAGCCTGCGAAATATTTTGGGCCCAATGCATACAGTGAGCCAAGTAGGCAATACAAAAAATTAATATTTGACAATTGTTTGGAATGTATTGATTGAAAACTTTCATTGTCAAGAATATTTGTGCAATATAAAAAAATACTAAAAAATTAAATGCCTATATTTCTTCCACTGTAACATTGCATTAGAGAACAACGAAAGTAGATTCTCAAATTGAGAGCAGATGGAAGATCTTGTATTAATTTAGTATTATTTCCAAATTTACGGATAAGCCGGAAAAAGAGGGGGGGAAACGAAAAACTTCCCTGGCAGACTTCTATGGCACCGAGAATCAGCCACAATACCCTTTGAAAACCATTAAGCATGGGGGCTCAAGAGTAATGATGTGGGTATGTTTGGGGCGGAATGGACACGCAGAATATTATATTGCCGTATTGAAGAGAGAACATGTCACTAAATTTGGTATACCAATTAATAATGATCCAGAATACGCCTAAGATTAGTTTCGCGCAAATAAAATTGAGGTGTTGGAATGGTTTGCTCAGTCCCCCGACCTCAATTCAATCATATAGAAAATCCATGGGGGCACTTAAAAAGAGCTGTGCACAATGCCAAACCGAATAAAAATCAACCACTTTGGGAAATTATTAAAGATTCGTAGCTGAAGTTTCCGGAGTAGCGATGTCAGCAATTGGTGGACCCAATACTCCACCGTTGTGCTGCCGTAATAAAAACTTTTGGAAATTCAACTAAATATTTGTTACAACTTTGAATCCATAAAATTTATCACTGCAGTTATTTAAATACAGGCTTTTTTATAAACTTGGTTAGAATGCGTAACTTATATGACCACTGGTGTTTTAGTTGTAACCCTGAATTTCTATTTTTGTTATGAAAATGTTTGCTTTTCATTATAGAATTGATTTAAATATATGGGCAGTTAAAATATAGAATATTTTTTTGTAAATAAATAAAACTTTCTAGTCACTTCATTGATTAATATTTCTGGAAAAAATCTAATATTTTCTGGTACTGCTATTTTCGTGTTCACAACTGTACAAATAAGTCAATTTTTAGAACAACGTCCAAAATACTTGCATCACTTGGCATTTAATCACCTATTTTTCTGCACTATACTGCCTTTAATATTATTATATATTTTTTTAAATTATATATAAATTAAATATAGTTCAAACAAATACGAAATGTCAATTCGGCAGCCTGTTTAATTCTTTCAGAGACACTTTGGCTGCCATTCAATTTTAATTGTGAAAATAAAAACAAAAAAAAGCAAAATATCATTTAACAAATGAACGATGACGCAATGAAGCATCGAATGGGAGATTTTTTAGTTTGGATTTTTTCTATTCTCTTTCCATTAGATAAATTAAATGATTCTGATGGGGCGATAAATTGTGCATCGCTGCTGTCATGAGTGTTACAACACATTTTCTACGCCTTTCATAACAAAAACAAAAAAAAGAAAGAAATCGCCTGTTCAATAATATTAAATTACAGCGGCATACTTACGTTCGGTGGCTTGAATACTCAATGGCTCTTAACTATTTATTTACATTCAATATTTATTTATGATTTATTGTTGTTGTTGTTGTTGGTTTCTTGTTCGCACGTTTAAGGCCTTAGTCATTCTTCGCTCCAGTGGTGGCTTGGTGGCTTCTCTTGGCAGCTATTGGTTTTCAATCGGCTAAATTAATTACCTGTGGCTCGAAATTACACCGGGTAATGGGCTTGTAATTACATGCAACCTCATACAAACTCACGTACTGACAATCAACTGCAGTGCAATTGCTGTAATAAACATAGTTGATATTTTTATGTTGAGAAATATCTGACAACCGCAGCAGCAAGTGACCAATACTCATTGAACACCTGATAGTACCAAGTAAAAAACAACAAAAATAAAAAAATCACTAATTTTTGTTTACTGCGCATTGGCAACACGTGTGCAGAAGTGCGCAAACTTAATACTATAAATATTTTTCTTAAAAAAAATTACTAACTACAAGTTGGGTGAAGAAAAACTCAGAACGAAATCAGTATATAAAAAAAATAATTGAATAATTAAATAATCGCATCCGTTGCATGAAACCAATAAAAAATACAAAATCGCTTTTGCTGTAACAACACCAATTTCGCCACAATGCAAATTCTAAGGTGCGCCTTTTCGGTTAGTTGTTCTTATTGGATAAATTTTATACCCACTGTATAAATGGGAAGGGGTACTAAAATTCTACTGAATTTGTTTTTAATCATTTGCGGTGGATATACTTATACATACACAGAACTGTAGAATGGCCAAAAAACAAGTTTTTCTTGATGCTACCTGCTAAATTCTTTCTCCACCTATATTTTCATTTTATTTTAGGTTTTTCCTAAATTCCCACAAAAACGTACGCAAAAAAAACTAAGTTCAATTTTTTTGCAATGTTTAACGTTTTTTAATTTTCACTATAAAAATTTGTAATTTTTTTTCTTTTTTCAAATAAGTTGGGCATCATTTTTTGAACGTTTGCGAAGATTACCTAAAAGAGGAGGTTAAATAATATTGATCTGTAAACATTTTATACCAAATTCACAGAAATGTGCATTTTGTTCTATGTAAATTCAATGATAATTTTGAAATATATAATATTATAAAAATTTAGGATACTCTTTTTTCGGCCATAGGAAAAAATTAGCTGACATAATAAAGAAAAAAAATTTTTTTTTTGTCCACCCTAATACGCGCATTAATGTATGTATGCAGATACATTAGTAAACCTTCATATTTTTAAGTTAAAAATAATTTTCCATTTTGCACGTTGTATTTATTTCAAATTTTCGGTCAAATATTGGCAATTCTGTCATTGACATCTGTGCAAATTTCATGTCAATATTAGCATCCGTTCGAAACTGAGCGCGTGCTTTGTGAAGAATACAAAGCGAAATAAACAAATTTAAAAAAATTCTGATTTCCTTGAATTAAATTTTGTTTACAAAATTAAATTTCTGCGGTCTATCATCAAAATCGACTGATAAACAAAGCACTCAAGAAAAAGATTGAAAAAATCTATAATAATAAAATACGAGTATTACAAATTGTTAACGATTTGAAAGCACTGTTGAATTGTGCATCATTTTATGATATCCTCACTTTATTGAGAAGAATGCTATATACTGCCGAAATTTAAACCCATTACTGAAACACCCACATCATCATCCACCGTATTTTTCTGACCGAACACTGCTGGTTCGTCCGCGGGCACTGTTTCGACACGATTGAGGAAATGAAAACCGGATCGCAGCGGGTATGGAAGACCAATCCGGAAGTCGATTTCAACAACTGTTTTCGAGATAGAGAATAGTTGAAGTAGGCAAGCGAGATTTAGGACTATGCAGGAGGATTTCTAAAGTTAGTAAAATTTAGTTAAAATTCGATTTTTGATAGTAATTTTGTCTCAGAAACTTATGTATCTTTAGGGTCTTTTTCTCGACTTATCAATATAGTAGTAAATATAACCATTCGAGAGTTGAAAAGCGCTTTGAGAACAAAAATACGGTTCCCATCACTAAAAACTGGTCATTAGAGCTGGGTAACCATGGCCAATAATTCAGTCAAGCATCAGGTACACCTCTTCGACCCATATAAAATATATATTGTACAACAAAATTTAAAAAAATATTATAAAAAAAATATCAGCCTCAAGCATCACGGCCCTCACTTCATTTTCAGCAAGTTATTTCTATCGAGAGCAAGTGGTGAGCAAATTCATTAGGTGAACTTGGACTTTACCTATTTCGCGCTCTTTAAGATTGCTCCGTTAGCCTAAGTTATAAATATAAATAGCTTAATATTTAAATTTAAAACAGATTGCAATAAAAATAGTGTTGGATGTTTGTTCAGGAAATAACCCTAAGAGTCTTTACAGACAACATATCCCGTATCGCAAAATTCATGATTTTTTTGATAGCGCAAAGTGTTGCTGAATAACTTTCGATATCGCTATCTCGACGTTCTCAACAATTAGGCATTCATGAATCGACTGAATAAGGATTTGCATTTGCATCCTTATGAAATTCAACTAACACAGGAATTGAGGCCAATCGATCATTATCAACGCGGAAATTTCGGAAATTGGTTCCTTGAACGTGATACTGAAATGCTCAAATTATGGTAAAGAAAATCCGTCGCCAATTTCGTAAAAAGTAGCCAATTTATAAATCTGAGTCGATCCGCTCATAATTTTAGAAAAGCCAGTTTTTATGAGAGTGCTTCAGTTAAACAAAACCCCAATAACACATTTGTCAATAAAAACGCATCAAACTTTGCATACTTGCTTCCTCCGACCTTTACGATTTGAAAGTATGTAAAAATAAACTATGTCTTCAAGACGTAGCGAATAGTAGATTAATTTTATCTTTGGCGTTTACGTCATTTTGCCACCTACTGTATGTATGTCTGTACGTTATTTGTAAAAAAATTATAACCAACAAAGTAACTAGTAAAAATATGCGTGGGCCAAAAGTTTGCTGCTATGCGAACTTGGATTTGCCTTCTTCTTCTTCACGTACTTTTGCAACTTTATTACACTAATTGCTTGTAAATGCCACCTAAGTTGGCATTTTCAAACGCTACTTCACTGCATTGTTCTTAAGCGTGAACCACTCATCCATATGGAGTTTGTGCATTCATAAAATCTGTGTATGAATGTACATATGCATGTACTTATGTACTTGTGTAAATGTGTACTTGTATGCCAACTTGCAACAAACTTGTTGCGCATCCATCAAAGTGGGTCAAGCGCGCAAATCTCATCCTGCTGCTTTGCCGCAAGCCAAACGAATCCAACGAATATTCAATACCTTATAAGTAGGCAGTATAAGCATTTGTGGGCTTGTGTGTGTGTTAAATGTACTCACGAATTCAAAAGACATCTGCTGTACATTTTAGCGGTGCACTTGGGATTTGTAATATTTTTTGTTATTCTTAATTAATCAATTTGTGTGCAAAATATGATGAGTCTGCGTGCGTAGAAAATTTTTTAAGGTTAATGATATAATAATAATATTTTATAGTATTAATAGCCTCTCATATCTTTCTTGGTTTCAACACAACTGGGAATACAGAATGTACTGGGTCTCCTCTTTTATAGACCCAGTGCCATTTTGTGGCGTACTAAAGGGTAACTTATACATTCTTATTCAGGGATAATCTATCGAGTTTATCGCAATCGAAATCAATGATGGGAAACTTGAACTTAAGCTGATTTAAAGATTGTATGGAATTAAATAATAAAAAATTCAGAATCATCACAGGAATTATAGTAGGATATTGTAGGTTGAATTATCATCTTACTAATCTAGGAATACACTCCAATGGAAGTTGCAAGTTCTGTAGGGAAGATGATGAAACCACCAAACCCCTATTAACGTCGAGCCCAGCACTGATGCTTCAGCGGCACACACATCTTTCTTAGCCAATGTTCCGAATTATATAAACAATTAAATAACACATGATATTTTATGTGAAGTATGTGCCATTGGAAGCTACAACTTTGCTCCAACTTATACGGCATATGGATTCCTCTGACGAAAAATTTGAGTTCTTTTGACTTGATTCATTCATTTAGCCAGTTGGCGATGCTGTCGTAAGAAGTGAACCGCTCTTCAATGAGGGCTGAGCGCATTGCTCGGAACAGATGGTAGTCCGAAGGTGCAATGTCTGGGGAATACGGCGGGCGGGGCAAGATTTCCCAATTCAGTCCCTCTAAATATTTCTGGACCGATTTAGCAACGTGTGTCTTGGCGTTGTCATGCAGCAAAATCAGTTTGTCATGCCTACCGTCCCATTCCGGCCACTTTTCTTTGAGAGCTCGATTCAAACGCACTAGCTGCAGTCTGCAACGATCGCTAGTGATCGTTTTAGATGGTTGAAGGAGTTCATAATAGATGATCCCACCAGATGCACAACATAACCTTTGAAGCATGCATATTATTTTTCGCTGTCGATGTACCTGATTCCCCTGGCATGCTCCAACATTTTCGACGTTTAGGGTTATCATAGTAGATCCATTTTCCATCGTCAGTGACGATCTGCATAAAACAATTTCTTTTCTGCCGTACAAGAAGCATCTCACACGTCACCAAACGTCTCTCGATATCCCTCTCCTTCAATAGATGTGGCATCCAGTTACTTGCTTTCTGGACCATTCCCATCATGTGCAAATGTCAGCGACTGTTGATCTGTCAACATCCAACTCTTTAGACATATCCTCAAGGGTTGGACATGTGTCGTCATCCAATAATTGGTGTAGTTGAGTATCTTCGAATTTTTTCGGTGTCCCTTCGAGATCTTTATCACTCACGTCGAAATTGCCATTTTGGAAGCGTCGAAACCACTCTTTACAAGTTGTATTTGATGGAACGTGATATTTTGGAGCGTAGAGCGTAATTGATCAATATACGACCCGTTTGAGCTGCACTTTTCTTTAAATGGTAATATTGAAGCATGACTTTTTTGACGTCAGATAAAAAGGATCTTTACGCTTCAAACGATTGTCAGCTACTGCGATCGAGACCTCACATATACACCTTGAAATCACCAGTATATTACTAGAGCGAATACAAAAGTAGTATCAACACTTCTTTTACTTATTCCGATACCCAATAATAATAATGGTATAATTCGCTAGATTTACTCTCTATAACCATTTTCAACTTGCTACTACATTATGAAATTAGAGGTGAGGTGAAATTTGGCAATCTCTTTAACCGCCCAGGGCCGAACTTTTTCTCAACATCGAGAAAGGTTCTAAAATCGTAGGACTCAAAAACAAAACAAATGCAGAAAAAACGAAATATCTGAAGATTTCACGCAAGGTGGAGAGAAGAGAGTCAGAAGTCATGGTAAATGGCACTTACCGTTGCGAGGGCGTACAATCATTTAAATATCTGGGCGTCACTATAAAAACCAACAGTAGCTCACATGACACAATTCAAAGCAGGATTGCGCCAGGAAACAGAGCATATTTCGCGCATACCAAATTATTAAAATCTAAACTTCTTACGAGAAATTTCAAACTACGTCTATACCAGCCAATAATACGGCCAGTTCTTGCATACGGCTGTGAATGCAGGACAATTACTTCTAATCAAGAATCGTGTCTAAGAGTATGTGAGCGAAAAGTACTGCGAAGGGTGTTTGCTCCGCTACGAATGCAATATGGTATCTACCGGATACGCTACAATGAAGAATTTCTGTAGCTATGTAATGGCGAGGACATCGTGAAATACATCAAGTCCCAAATACTGCGATGCTTGGGTCATATTACGTGCATGATAGATGACCGCCCCCCGAAATCAAACGTGTCATACAACCCCGTTGCGCCTAAAGCTCAAGGACTTCCAAGACTAACATGGTTTGAACAAGTTCTAATGGTCCTGAGGACTGGGTGTTAGAAAATGGAGAACTGTTACCGATGTTCGAGATGCATGGAAACGAATCGTTAACGAAGATAAAGCTCATCTCTACCTGTAAAGCTGCCTGATGATGATGATAATTCTTTTGAAGCTAACCAGGCCAGACAGTAAATAGTTCGTGTGTATGTATTTAAAAATGTGTACTTAAATATTTTATTTGTTATTCAACTTTGTTCGGTCAAAGAGGGATTGCCCAATTATTGGAATTGGTGAGACTCTAAATGAGCAACGCGAGAGTTTGCAGGACTCTGTAAATCTTCTTGCTGATTTTGTAAATTTAATTTTGACCCAGATGCCGAAAGCATGTTCAATGCGAGTTATGATAGCTTACCACAAGACATAGACTTTGGGTCATTGTGTGTTTCTAAGTTAGATATAATGAATGGCATATCTTCCCTGAAACATTCGATGAAATGTGAAACCGTCTTCCTTCACTTTTATTTACGAAATGTAGTTCCATCTTCAGTCATTTACTGTCGTCAGGTGTTTTCATTGGCCTTTGGAAGACTACTTCAATAGCTCCAATTTCCAAATCTGTTTAAAAGAATGATGTGACAATTTCCAGATCCAATCAAAACATACTTCCTGCGCAAAACTTTTCGAAAAAGTGCTGAAAGAAAACCCTAACATTTATGGAAAAACATTTGAAAGGGGATATTAAGTAATAATGATGACAGATTACCAAAATTATGAGAGGGACTCGACAACAGAATTCTGCCCACTCATTTCATATGCACACACCCCTCCAATCAAGTGTTGTTCAGATGGCAATGAAGCAACGTGAGCGTAGACTGCATTGATTTTTTTTCGTATATCACCAAACGTAAACAAACCACGGTTGCAACCCCTATGATAACTCCTGTCGCCTAATTCCTTCTGTACGATGTTGGCTAGACAGATGACTTGGGGAAGTGGATTTCCACCTTACCCAAATATTAACCGGACACGGAAGCTTTAAATTTTATTTATGTACATAAACTCAGACATGAAGACTACCCTTACTGCACCTTCTGTGCAAATGACGTTATTGAAGACGCAGAACATTGTTCTTTTGCTGTTCGCAGTTTGAAGGCGAGAGGGTTGACTTGAGCAATAAGGTAGAAAAGCCACTCAAGGTTAACAACCTGATGGGTTTTATGTTTGAGTAAGAAGAAAACTGGTACGCTGTTTGCAAAATAACAAAGAAAATCATCACAATCACAGAGCGTCTCTGTACATTTTAGTAGAAAAGCAATAGGCCGCTTCACCTCTGCGAAGCAATACTTAAGGGTAGTTCCACGGATAAAGGGAAATGGAGCAAGGATAAGATTTTAGTACAGTGAACCGAAAAACACATCCCACATTTTGGTTTTTACTGCTTTGTGCCTTCTCTGCAAAACAAAAGAAACAAATCCCCATGACGTCAGCAAATCAGCTGATTCCTTCAAAATCGCTAAAAGCTGGTAACAGTCTGACATTTACCACACCTCTGCATTCTGTACATCGTGAGCAAATTAGCTGATTCCTTATCAGGTCAATTTATATGTGTACCAGGTTGCGGAAAACTGTACGGCTGATGAGTTAGATACGTGCGCCTATTTCGCCGTGTAAAGAGAATGCTGAACGACATCATTAAAATACAAGGTTACAAAGTTTTCCTGGCCACGGGAAGATCGGAGGCAATCGAGGAAGCTAGACTTACAAAGTGACGAAGTTTTAGATAGGATATTATATGATGAGAGTCTTGAGGTGAGACTCAACATAACTTCGGGCTCCTTTAACTTAAGTTTCTTAGAGGGTTGTACGAATAGTTGAATTATATGACTATAGCATACGCGGACGATATAGCCATTGTCGCCCATAGTAAACGCTATCTAGGCGGTATCATTCTAGTAATAGAAAAAATGCGAGATTGGTAGGACTGGCTATTAACATAAACAAAACCAAATATATGAGGATTTCAAAAGCGATCTTGCGTTTTTGACATCGAAGACTTAAGTTTTGAGTGTGTGTCCAAATTTACTTACCTCGGCGTACTAATAAGTAACAACAACAGCAAGCAGGGCTGTATATCTGAGAGGATAATGACGGCGAATCGTGCATACTGCGCTAACATAAATCTTTCCTAAGTCCTGACCTCTTCCACGTACATAGATACAAACTCGCTATTTATAAATTACTCATTCGACCCGTGCTGACCTCGGCGCAGAAATTTGGGGCATGAATCTTGCAGACGAGGAGCGCCTAAGAATATTTGAGCGTAAAATATTTGGTGGCCTAATACGCGAAGAAGATGGCGAGTACAGAATCAGGCACAATAAGGAGTTGCTAAGTCTTTGCATGGATGATCGTAGGCCTCAAGAACTTCTATGGACTACAGTCCTTGATGCTTAAGACCCCGTGACAGACCAAAACTACTTGGCTGCATAACGTCACAGAGGACCTGAAAAAATTAGGCTTTAAAAACTGGAAATCTCTAGCGCTGGTTCGTGTTGAATGGAAGAAGATTGCTCAGGTAGCTGCAGCCCACCCTAGGCTGTAACGCTAATAGATGATGATAATGATATTCCTCATCTATTTTGTTTTTGCGTGCCTGCGATTCAGCTCTGTTGACTTTAACTCTTTAACTTCACCTAAGAAGCTGTCAGCTTTGCGATATTAGCCATTAGCCGCTTGCGGAATTTTCTGCTTAACATGCATCGTTTTTCTATCCATAATCTCTAATCGGTATCGTTCGCATATTTCCGTTATTTCTTCCTCTTCCCGCTACTCTTCTCCAAATGAGCCCCGCTACTGGTGCTCCGTTGGCACCATATTACCAAACCTAAACTAACCATTTCTATGTTCCTGCTGATATGATTTGAGTTATTACGTTTTGCTTTTTTGTGCTCCCACCGGTACAGAGTGTTATCAACTGACTGCTCGCTGACATATCATGGCAAAATGCCTGACTTTAAGTGGAAATTGTTGCACAATTGTCACATTTCTTGAACTGCCGCCGTCGGCCCTCTTTGGCCATATATACCTCATATCCTACTAGTTTGTGGCATAAACAAGTTGCAAAGCGCTTCCTACTTCACCCATTTTAGTTGTTATTAGCAGTTTAGTTGGTTTACAACTCCAACAAAATTGTTGTCGTAAGTTAGTTGGTTAGGCCGTTAATTGTTGTTGTATTTAGTATGGCATGACATAATTGCACTGGGAAGTAATTTTCCAATTATATGCAAGGTAATATTTGTACATGCATGCGAGCATGACTTGATGTGTGGATGCCTGCGAAGTCTTTAACAAATAGCACTTAAGTACTTCAACCACCGCAGACACTCCAGGCACTTCTGGTTGTCAATATCCACTTTGACTTTGTTGCACGTGTGAAAACTGCATTGCAATGCGAGTCAGTCAATGGCCCTGTGGTGGGGGCATAGCGCTGAGATGCCATTCCATGTTCTTCAAGTGCAACACGAAGATGCGATGATTATTTATGTAAGTATGTAAGCCTAATTGAAAGTAATGAGAAAAATGATTTAATTATTTATTGTATGATTAAAATTGACTGGAAAATTGTATGACTTTAAATATGTAGATGTTGTTACTTTTGAGAACAATAGCATAATTTCCCTCAGAAAACAGCAGCATCTTGAACCTGAGAAACAGGTGCTTATGTACTCACATACAGATACATATGTAGATTGGAATATATTCAAAAATAATTTTTACTTTATACCTTAAGAAATGTTCGATGGCACTCGCTATATGATCTTACCTCTGTTAATAGTCGTGCAAAGCTCATCACTGAATAGGAATGATTTTTAAAGTCTCACTGTTCACACGATCAGTTTCCCCATTCCTCCTGGGGCTTAAGTCATTAAGTAGACTCTCCACTTACTAGCTCAAGCACAATATACAACAACAGAGGTCGCAGTGCACTATGGCCTAATAAATATATATATATAAATATTGATGATCTCTCTCGAGTATCAAGGTACTTTAGGTCTCTTTTTTAAAATAGTGTAAAACAAAAATTAGGAATAACAAGAACCACCGTTTGCCAAGATCTTAGCTCTGATTCCAACACTTCCGTTATATCGGATACGCTTTTCAGCTTTAAGCGACGTATTTTTTCTCATTCTCCTCCTTCAATAAATTATTAACGATCGTAGGTAGATGAAATGGTTGAAGTATGGCGCTTCCCAAGTAGCACTCCAGCGCCGTTTCGGTACCATTATGAGACCTCTAACAGGCAGATATCTACAGCTAGCCAGAGTTGTTGAAGTGAGAAGATTGCTAAGATTTAGGTTGAAGCACTGGCTCCAGGCTGTCGAAGCGAGGCGCACCCAGTGACCTTAATCGTCTAGCTGCTAAGCCCGGTCATTTACAGATGAAGTGTATAACAGTCTCCCTCTCTGAAAGGACTGCACAACTTCTGCAATGGGTATTAAATGGTAAACCCAGCTTTTTCGCATGTGTGTCATTCGTTCAATAACCGGTAAATACAGCTACGAGTTTGGAAATTGAATGACGTAAAGACCCCAGGACTTGACGATCGTACAATTTTTAATTTTGATTCAACTGGTGCATTTTTTCAGTAACTGAACAGTTTTAGACCTTGACGTTGAAGAAAGTCCTGACTTTCTTGGACCACCGCCGAAACAAAAAAGTTCCGTAAGTCATATGTACTGTGCCCCCCAGCCGGTTGGGTGTGAGCGGGGAAATTATTGGGGAACACATACAATTAAGTCAAAAACTGAAACTGCTGGTGCTACCCATCTGTCAATTTAAAAAAAATTGTCCGATTACCATTTTAAGTGCTTGTCAGGCAACACTCAGGGCATTGTCATCCTTTGAATTCGAGATTCCAATAGTTTTTATACGCATTGAGAGATTTACCTTATTAAGAACGCGCATTGTTATTAGGTTCATTTGGGTCTCGGCTCATACAGGCTAGAGAGGTTGCTACCTTGAAACCAACAGAACCTAAGCCCTTCCTGGAAATGGGAAAACTCAGAGGCTAAGGCTGCGGAATGTAAGCTGGCACCAAACTATGAACCTACGGTAGGCAAAGTACTTACATCCTAGTGATGGCACAATGAGAAGAATCTTAAAAATCTCATAACTCTCCCTAAAAAAAATTGGGAGTGTTTACTGACATTCTCACTGGTCATTGCAGACTGAGCATTTATCTACATAAGCTCGGGATATGGTCGAAAGACTCCTTCAATTCTGCCATCCATTTCCAGAATATTACTACACCTAGTTTTTAAATGCCATTTCGAGCGAGGAGTAGAAGTAAATACCTCAACCTAATATCATCTAAAGAATGGCTCAAAAGCTCAGTTCAACTCAGCTCCAGCCTTAGTTTGTTAATGAAACTGGGTCTGGATAAGGTATTATGATAAGGGCGAAGTTTGCTCCTCAATTTCATTGAACTACATTATATGCCGGGGTCTACGCTTTTTATGCGATAGATGGCTCTAGGTTACTTTGCCCTATAGCAATAAAAAGAATCGCTTTTTGCCTCATTACCTCTACCGCTATCAAGTGGCCTACAATCATTTACCCTAATAGTCAAGCCCTCGTTCATATCAAGCTGGAACACTTTAAATTATCCTAGCAAAGAGTAAATTTTTACCGCATGGTAACTCTCAGTGTAGCTCAAAGCTTCTTCATCTAGCGAAAGTTTAACACAAGCCTTTTCCTTTTTCCAAGTAAAGGAAAGCTCTTGGGTTCCGCATTATATCTTGCCGTAGGCGGTACCTTAAATGTACTCGTTGAGCGTAAGGGGAATTTCAAATAAAAAGAAATATCATTTGCGAAGAGTGTAATGGGCCTTTGGGTAAAGGTTATTTCCAGTTTCAAAAAATATTTGCCAAATAATTTCAAAAACAATAAGACACACTTTAAACAGCTTAAGCTTTTTTTACTTGTGAGTTCTGAGACATACACTTGCAGTGGATGAAAACCCTACTGGTCTATCTTTTCCTGTTATATGTTACTTGAAAATAAATAGCTTTAAGAGGGCGGAATTCTCATTCTAGAACGAATGAGTGAAATATCTACAATAAATCGGCACCACCTCGAAGAGAGCTATCGAGGAAAGGGAAACTGCAAGTATAGTAGCAATGCTTGAGACTTACTTAGAGACGGCGTCCCGTAGTTAACTCTGATCAACAATGAAGGATCTTATTAACTTAACGGAAAATGCATCGATAAAAAGTGACTAGTTGGCAATCTCAAAAGTTGTAGTGAAACCTGGTCAGTTAGAGCAGATATCTAGTTTCATCTTCTGAGCTTAACTGAATGATAAGGTTTGCCTACCTGCAGCCCTTCTGTGCCCTCCTGGTTGTCTCTAAGTGAAATATTTAATCATTTTCTGGAGGTGAATCTGATGGATGAAAAAGGAACTGTTATAATTGGTGGAATGCCAATGAAAGGAAAGTCGGAGCAAACTACTACCAAAAGATTACATGTCCCATACCCCATAAAGAATGGAATAAGGGATTCTGACTAAACAAGTTCGACACTACAGTCTATACAGTAAAATGGATTGTGGTGTTGGAGCTGGTATATATTCTCATAGACTTAAAATTTAAAGATCTGTGCATCTCCCTAATGCTTGTAGTGTCTTTCAGGCGGAAGTACTGGCAATTGGGGAAGCTTGTAGGCTACTAATCGCAGATCCCTCTTTTAAGGGTAGTATCGCTATTCTTTCGGATAGCCAAGCTGCAATCCAGGCGCTGGGTTCAGCTACAAAAACCTCTAAAGTCGTGGAGCAAAGCAGGACTAGCCTTACCACCTTGAGCGAAAACCATAAAGTTGCCTTAATCTGGGTCCCGAACCGTTGGAGCATCGAAGGTGATGAAAAAGCAGATGAACTGGCAAGAAGGGGATCTTGCAGAATCGGTATTCACACCACTAGGTGCAGTGAAGAGTGCAATTTCCCTAAAATACCTCCGAATTGCATGAATTGTAGATGGAGATACCAGACGAAATGCAAAATTTGCAGAACGTTATGGCCCACCTACGACCTTAAGCAATCGTCAACATTGATAAACATAAAACGACGGGACGCCTGGAGACTAACGGCAGTCATAACTGTCTTTTTTCTGTGGGAGAACAAGCAGCCTAAATGGGCATCCCTCATAACACATACTGTCAAAGTTGTAAGCAACCGGAGAAAAAGGAAACAATCTTCCATTTCCTGTGCGAATGCCCTGCCCTATGGAAGGTCAAAATGTTAACCCTGGGTAATCCGCTGTTCGAGAGTTTGGAACAGCTGTCTGCCTTAGATGTCTACAACCTGATAGGGTTCCTGAACTGGACAGACCGGATATAATCATGCCGGAAATAACCTTTAAACAAGTTGGAAACGAGGATGTGGCAACAAAATGGTGCGGAAGCGCTAGTTGGATACTGGAAGAATCACCTCTTAAACCAACCAACCAACCCAGATACCTTTTGAAATTTCTGGAGGCCTAGTCAATGTACGGGAATCATCATGTTAATTTTTATTTCTTCACATGTCCATGCCTTTATTTATTTCGTTATATTATTATATTTCCTTATATTCCTAAGGAGACAAGAGAAATTTATCTGAAGTCGTTTTCATCATAGAGGAAAGGTTTTCGAGCCATCTATAAAGATTCTCTAATGCGTAAGTCAGGGCTAGGTATTGGGATTACGCATATACGAGAACTTTTAACCACCACTTGGGCTTTAAACCGTGTAGATAATGCAATGTATGTTTTTGACGTTTTTATGATCGCTTTCCAAAATTTTATAAATCTCGTGCAAACATTGAAAACTTCGATGATCTTTATTGTAGAATTAGTTAAGCTTTTATAAAAAAATGAGAATAAAAAAGTCCAAACTTTTGCAAGGAGTATCCTTTAGAATTTGTTGTTGTTTTCCCGGAACAAACTAGCGAGTACAGCGCTCAGACAACATTAAGTCCATTGTACTGCACTCGGGTTCCGTTTTTAACTTTCTTTAAATCTACTTGGGTAGATCTTGTGGTGCCAAGGAGCCAAGTTCGTCGATTCTTAACACAGCAGTCCCAAAAACCAAAGACCTCAAGTCTGATCCGACCGAAATCCGGCCAGATACACAGAAAGTGGTCTGCCGTCTCATCCTCTTCTCCACATGCTGGACAGAGTGCACTGTCTGAGTGCTTTTTTGGTGTTTTGCCCATAGAAAATAGCCCGTCATCAATCTAACCAGCTGCCTACAATCCTTCCTCTTAATGACAGGAGGATCTGCGACAGTCGGTCGGACACGACAGACAACATCAATTTTGTTCAGCTGAAGCCTCTCTCAGGCTGCCAAACTCGTTGGTGTGTTGAAGAAACCCGTTTGCTAGCCATGGCTTTGATGGCTGTAGAAGGGTGTTCCAGCTAAAGAATCAGAAATCTCGTTACCCGCGATACCCACGTGTCCCCGGACCCATGTTAGCATCAGGATATTTTGTCTATCGACATAATTCAGCCTGGATTTACAGGCCTCAACTACCCTTGAAGTGGTGTGGCTGTCTAAGGCCACGAGCGCAGCTTTGCTGTCACGCAGCCATATACAGATCTATTTCTCCATCTGTTTTTCACAACAAAGGTCATTGCTTCTTGAATAGCATTCAGCTCCGCATGAAACACATGCGTCAGAGTTTACTGTCTCTTCAGTAAAGGGAAGGTAGTTTCTCTACCTGAGAAATTGAAAATGCATTAGTGCTCTTTTGATTGGCTTAGTTACTGCTTAAGCGATTCCATAACTTTCAGCCCCTGCTTTTTACCTTGCCTTTGAAGATTCTTTTAAGCCTGCAAGCTACCTTTAAGTCTGTTCTACGTTATCGGAACGTCCCGGATTTATATCCGGCAAGGGACTGACACTTCCGCAGTACTTCCCGTACATGTATGGGAATATTTATGCTGCTACAATAACAACAACAACCTCGTCGGGTATTAAGAGTTGGTACCACAATGTATATAGAACAGTGGTAATTGACCTTTGAAATTTAGTAAATGGAGGATTTTTTATGTTATTGATTGAAGTGTCTGTCTCAATGCAGAAAAATGCAATAGATACCTAACTGCTAATTGATACCTAATAATATAGGAAGATCAGTAGGGTTCCAGTAAAAAGGCAGAAGTTAGTGGACGTTCGAATGCAGGTGCCGGTATATCCGAAAGGCAGATCACCCGGAGAAGACAAAGGCGAAGAAATCCGAAGTATTAGCTAAGGAAAGTACTCAAGCTCCGTCAACTGCGACAACTCTAACGGCGACAGAATAGATGATTCTTTTACAATGTTGCAATCTTCCGGAGTCGAAACGGAATCTGTGACAACGGCCAGGAAGACCGAAGAGGCAAAGAAGAGAAAAGTCGCGAGACTGAAGTCGGAAATGCCAGCTTCCTTGACCTCATGAGGGACATATAAATCTTTACCTGAAAAGGAAAAGGCTAAGGAACCTCAAATGTTGAATGACACTTTTCCGTCAACGTCTGGAGAATCATTCGTGAGTGTCCTGCAATTGCTAGAGCAAGGCTACGAATTTTGGGCTCCGGTTTTATGTTTAGTTTTCCTTTTCTCAAAATGGAGGATATTTTCCCACCTCTATGCCTCTTTGCCTCTATTCTATCCTATCTCTTTCTTTCTGTTACTGCTCTCCTCCTCCTCCTTGACTATCTGCCCCTTTACTTTCCATAGCTTTAAATGAAATGGGCGTTTTAGTCTGAGTGTTTTAGGAGTTAGCAAATCTCTCGGTGCTTTTTGGCTCGATTTTTTTCAAATTTCAAAAATGTCAATTCTTTAAACTGACAGGTCCGCGGCAGCAAGAACAATGCGAGGCTTTAACAGCTCAATTTAAATTTATCTTCATGTATTCTAAATTTAATTTGAAGCTTTGCTAGCAAACCTTTTGTTGTAATGGAATTACGTGCCATGTACAATATGCAACTTATTACAAGGCCGTTTAACTGTAACTGTACATCAAAGATATTCTGCGCCATAACCTACCAAATGACATTCAGCCAGAACCTCCAACGTCCTCACAGGAACCACATTTTCATGAAAACCAGTATCCGCTGGAATGAGCGTTCAGCGAGAATGGCCGGAATGTTGCTCACTTAAAGGCAATGCGATACAGTGAGACGGCAAAAAGTAGTAAAAAACTGTAAAAATACACACAAACATACAATAGAAAAAAACTTGACCGAGGCAACAAAAATCAAGGCTTCTAAACGGTAGTATGTCCAGATATGGAAAAATACAACGGATTGTATGGTAACAGCTTCAGCTGATATGCCACATTCTGGCCATCAGGCGGAGCGCAAGGTGGCGGTAAAGGAAGCTGCTGAAAAGCATTTAAAAATCCGCTGTTCTGCTTTTATGCGCAGATAATTTTTGCTATTGTTGTTATTGTTGTTCTTGACGATGTGTTTACACCATACATACATGCATACACACAAACATACATACTTACGTACTTAGCCATATGCAAGTCGTCTCGTAACTGCCTGCAGCCAGGAATCGCATCGCATCTGCCACTGCTGACGTGCTCAGTTACTTGTTCACCTTGGCCAACCAGACAACATTTAGCAGCATCTCCTGCTCTATAGCCCCTCACCCGCTTATGCGGCACAGTTCGCCTACTTGCCATATTGGGAAAGGAATACTCCAACAGTGCTCCGATAGTTACATTGTAAGGCCTTTTTCTACGTTCGAATGGATGTGTATGCGATCAGTTTCGGTGCTACAACAACAATTGTGGCAACTTGCAAGTATCCACTAAATAACAACAGCATCTACTAAATAACTGCCGCAGCGTTGTCATAGTGTTCTTGGCTGCCATCAGCTGGTAAAAAAGGGAGTGTTGCGGATTAATGGCATCACCGCTGATGGTGGCACTGCCATCTTTGTGAGAATATGTGCATACACATACATGTGTATGTACGTATGCATGTGCATGTGTGTATGATAGTAACTTCCATGCAGCAGTGGCATGTTGCACACTCTTAAGTATTTCTTATAGCTTCGTAATGGGTTTGTACTCGCGCCTTGATTGTCAACCGGCTACAAATTGCTAGTATTCCGTTGGCTGTTTTTATTTTATTTTTATTTGTACTCTGCGCAATATTTACGTAAGTGTAAGTTCAGTTGCTTGTACGCTATTATTGTTCTCGTATGTATGTGTGTATGCTTACTTGAATCTGCTTTATATGTAGGGAATTGTGTCAACGGGTTTCTGGGCAAGGAAATGTTGAAAATGTTTAGAATTTATACAATTGTTGGCGCTATTTTTGGCATTGCTCTATTTCAAGTATGGCAAGACACAGTTGGGCCTCAACTTAGATAACTGTGTGCATGTATGTATGTATGTACATACAGACGCACGTGCATTTATTTCTATAACTTACATACTTACATATATTGAAAATACACTAACAACATTAACCCTTACATTTTTCACGTTTTGACTTCTTTCTGGCGCTCAAGTACAGTTTTTAGCTTTGGTGTATTAAGAAACTTATAGTAGAATTTTATGGCAAATATTCTAGTGGTACTTTTAATCCGCTACATCCTGTTGTCTGTTATGTATATTTTTGCACCTTTCCCGGAAAAGAGACAAAAAAGACGCATCGATTGAGGAGTTAGAGGATTAAAATTGTTCCACAAAAATATTTTCCATTATTTTTTCCATAGAACTGCTGAACACAATATGCATCTAAAATGTTCAGATCACTTAGTTTCCCATGCCGATTTACCATAAGAATGTCAAAATGGGTGAAAACATTCAAAGCCTCTTAAAGTAAAGTTCTGGTGTAAACTACTGATATAGTAATTCTTTTTTTTTTTGCTACACTCTACCAGAATGCATTGACCGTTCACGTGGTTTCCTGTGACGATTTACCATAAGAAAATGGTAGGCTCCGCTCTACCAAATCTGCTATCGGAATCTTGTTTTTTATATTTGTTGTGCATTGTAATATATTATGAATTAAAACATTAAATAAAAATATATTTTAACTTTTCTGTTCGATTTACTATGCTTTTTTTTAATGCAAATAATAAAAATTTTCCTTTTATTTAAATACATAGAGTATTTATTATGAAGTGGTGATTCACCAGGAATCCAAATAGTGCTTCCGCACAATTTTGTTACACCATCCTCGCTACCAACAAGTTATACGATTCTTTCTTCACCATCATATCCAGTCTGTGCGATTGAGAAACTTTAAAAGATTGTTTACGTCTATACCGGCCAGCACTTCGAGGTTTTTAAAAAGTGGTTTGCCAAGAGTTAATATCCTCGCCCTCCAAAGGGCAAGGCATTCACAAAGAAAGTGGAAGATAATTTAATTTTTCTGCCGTTGTTTACAACTATGGTGGTATGAATTGTAAGGGTTGTCCATTTTGACTGCCTGCTCTCCTATAAACCTGAAGCCAGTTATCACTGCCGTGAGTCTGCAAGCATCTCTTCGTTTTATACTTGTCAATATTGACGTTTGGTTTTGGTTGTAGGTGGGCCATAAAGTTCTACTTACTTTGCATGTTGTCCGGACTATCCATCTACAATCCGCGATTTATTGGCTTCTTGATTGCATCCAGTGGTGTGAATACCGATTCTGCAAGAACGTTATTCAGATCTCCCTCTTGCCAGTTCGTCCGTTTTTTCCTTACCTCCAATGTTTCGATGTCTCGGGATCCAAATTAAGGTAACGTTATGTTTTTCACTCAAGATGGTGAGGCTATTCCTGCTTTGTTACACCAGTTTCGAGGTTGTTGCGGCCGAATCCAGTGTTTGGAAAGCTGCTTGGATATCCGAAAGAATAGAGATATTGCTCTTAAAAGAGAAGTCTGCGATTAGTAGCTTACAAGCATCCTCTATTGCCAATACTTCCGAGTGTCACCTTTGGGACAATATAATCAGTGC
Organism: Anastrepha obliqua; assembly: GCF_027943255.1. Taxonomy (NCBI): domain Eukaryota; kingdom Metazoa; phylum Arthropoda; class Insecta; order Diptera; family Tephritidae; genus Anastrepha; species Anastrepha obliqua. The sequence continues at coordinate 65,171,365 of NC_072893.1, read as the reverse complement.
GCCTCGAAGTGAACAGAGTTTGTCGCAATACGTTTTTTTCATTTCCATTTTTGGCATTTGTTTAATATAAGAATATTTGTTTTGCAAGCACCTCTAATTGGTTATTCCGAAACCAGTAAAACTACAGTCACTCTCGAACTAGTATGATTTCTTTTATCAAATACCAGTTCATGAACTAAAACCTTTATTGGAGAAAAAAAGTTTCGAAGGTGTGGCCAATATCAAACCGCTAACCGGCTCTCAGCGAATGAGAACGAACAACTGATTGGCTGACGAATCTAAGGTTATGACGAATCTAAGGTCGCCCATAGCTGAATGCAAAACCTTGTAATCTATCATACTTGGATTACGGCGAATATGGTTTGATTTTGGTCAGACAACTACAACCGATGGTCGGTCTTGGCCGCTTCCAAAATATTGCCCTAATCGCCTCTGCTTTGCGCGCGTTTACGTCAGTTAGAAACACCAAGGGCGGGCAGGTCATCGTTAACTTAGTCTTTCGAACATAGATGAGGACGTTCTTTTTTGCGAGTTCCACCAGTACATTTCGGAAAGAGCACCTTCTTTGCTTGAACGTTACTTTCCACTCGCTCAACGAGACCTAGTCCGCGCAGCCGGTGAATTTTAATGTGCTTTACTACGTCGATGTCAGCGTACAGCTGGTGTTTCCGTTTTATTCGGTATGCATCATTCACGCAAATTGGACCATAGATCTTGAGAAGAATTTTTCTCTCGAAAGCTCCTAATAACCGCCCATCAGTGTTCGTCAGTGTTTAGGACTCGGCGTCATACAATAATACCGGGAGAATCAGTGATTGATAGAGCGTTTTTTTCGTGCGTCGGAAGAGGGCTCTGCTTTTCAATTACCCACACATTCCAAAGTAACACCTGTTGGTAAGAGCTATTCTTCCTGGATCTCTTAACTGACGTTGTTGTTGGTGGATCCCAGGTAGACAAAGTCCTTAACTACGCCAAACTCCTAATTGCCAATCGCAAACTGCGCTCAAATTCATGTAGACTTGTTGGTTGTTGACACAATGTACTTTGTCTTACCCTCGTTTACCGTAAGACCCATTAAAACTTGTTTCACAATAAGCTTATCCCAAGCTTTTTTTTTACTTATTAAATCATCAATAATGCAACTGCTCGTATTTCTTAGAAGAAATCAGATGTAATGTTCAGCTACTTTTTGCAACTGTTTCGATGTTTTAGTCAGATGGATGGACGAGCGGAACTAGTGCTTGTTTTGACATGCCGAGCATCGGAGGCTACCATTAACATTCTCAATATTCCAGTCATTGGAATCAATAGGAAATATCAGAGCAAATATTAATGCGTTGATATAAAATTTATTTTAAACTGGCACTGCACACAGAATTTCTTACCACCTTCTCCCCAGCGTATTTTTTTTGGCTACGTGATAGAATAAAAGAAAATAGGGTGTGCTTACCCGATAGGACAAGATACATAGTTAGTATAATATCATATAAAATCACATGTATAAAAATATTTAAAAAAAATCTTTAGTGACTCAGCAACACAAGCCAATTTGTGGTATTATTTAAGGGGGGACCCCTGGTCTATTGCTCTCAAATTTATGGTATTTTCAGGATTTTTTTTTGCAATAAAAAAAATTTAAGCCGATATTTAAATGTTTTAGGCTTTTTATTTAACTTATTGTATATACAAAAATGAAATTTTTTTTAATTTTAATAATTTCAAAAATGGCGCTAAGGTTGACCCTCCCAAAAAATTGGACCTGGACGGTATTGTCCATTTTGGCTCTTCTTCTTTGGCTCTGAAACATAAGTCCCGCTACTAGAATAAGAAACAAAAAAAAAAATTTACAAAATAGAACGGTTTTGAATTTGATACTTTAAAAATCGGGGTTTTTTCAGTTTTTTAATCAATAATAAAAAAAAACGAAATAATTGAAATAATAATATGATTCTAACACAGGCGATAGCCATTGATGCTGTGAACAACGTATTTAAATTTCAGACGATTCGGTTTACTAGTTTTTTTTTTTACAACACCAGGCCGAAAAAAGACGTTTCGAGATGAAGAAGTTTAAAGTTTGAGGTACAGGAGCGCGCGGACCGCTCTCTACCTATTTAAAGGGCTGTAGAAGCTATAATATTGGGAATTTCCGCATGAAAATTTCACAGTATATTCTTTTGGGGTTAGAGGACAGAGGCGCGAAAAGATGATGGTTTTCAATCATGTTTTTAGCTAGTCAGTTGCTTTATTTTACAAAAATAAAAACATAGCATTAATACATCATGTTTCGACTAGACTTTACCAAATTTCAAAAAAAAATATATATATATAATTGCAAAAGTTATCGCTATTTGTGTGGAGTCCGTTTCTCCAGAAGTTCTTTGCGATGATCACTACAAGTCCTTGGAGATTCATCTAAATTCAATCGGACAAGAGAAATTAGTTTTATTAATAGATAATCTTATGCCTGATGGAAGCTTTTCTTTTTTTTTCAAAACTAACAATATGGCGGCCTCAGGAAACAAATTTCAGATTTTCGAGAAAAACACCGACAATTAATTGTTAAAAAAAATTGAAATTTTGGAAAAAAAATCTTCGATCAGGCACGAGTTTTTTATGTTTTCCAAAAGCAGTATAAATTTTATTGAAATCTATCAAGCGGTTTTTAAGTTACAGTGATCCCCAGATCAAAAAACATAGCTTTCAAAAAACCGCATTTAAAGTTTTGCTATCAATTGCCGATTTGCCCGAGCCCCTTTGTTAATTGTTGAATAGCTTGAAAAGTATTTGTCGGATTCATTTAAAATTTTCACACAATATTTTTAAGATACATATTATAAATAGTTTAAGAAAAGTGTTTAATTTAAGAAAATGCAAAAAAAATCCATTTTTTTCAGGATTCTGACTACCCCTAACCCCTTAAGATACTATTCTTTCGAAATATCGAAAAAGCAAAAAATCGATTTTTTGAAATTTCTAGACCACCGGGTCGTCTTAAGTAAAGAGAAGCAGAATAATTAAACAAAGTATAAAAGAAGGAATAAAAACTCTTTTTTCTCACTCAACCAGTCGGATCAGCAACCCGATGAAAGGTGCTCCAATCGCTTTTTAAGTAGCGTCTACCCTATTGACAATTTTGTTAACCAGTTTCACGCTTGCTCAGATCTGTCGAAATATCAAAAAAGAAACAGAAAAAGTAATTAATATTTCCTGGAACGTTGTCTCGTCTGAGTTTTAGGCAACTTAAGATTTACTTTCAGGCAAAAATAAAAGAAACGGGAACCAGTTGGTGCTGGTTTGCTTCCCACTTCAGTACTAGTGAATTTCCTTGCTGGATATTACTTCATTGTGTAATCATAATAAAATTATTATTTAGAAGGATAAGATTGCGCCATTACTTCCAGTCGCAGATTTGCCACTATCTGCCACAATTTGTCGTTTTTCGGCTTTATGCCCAATGTAGATTTTGACCCTTTGCCCAAATGCATCGTGCAAACACTTTGGGTTGCCATGATAATAGGTTAGTTTGGAACAATAAACTCTTCATCACATACATAAATCTGTAGTAATTAATAAAAGCATTTATAAATGTGCTCATATTACCACTTGTGTGCGTATACCTGTACATGTGGATTTTAGGGTTTCGTTGTAATTTTTATTCGTTTCTTTTGTTTGTAACCCTCTTGCCATTGTCAATGCTGAAATAGGGAAGATACAATTTGCTGTAATTAACTGCTATGCTTTCTAAATTTCAAAACGTGTAATTACGTCCCCCAACGTAGCACAATAATTTAATTCACTGTAAAGACAGCAAGCATTGAAGGGAAACAACCAACACTTCATAGCAGACGAGGTAAATATGTACTTTATATTATTGTATTGTGTATTGTATGTACACATGTAGTAGTAGTGGTGTAATAAACAGTTAGTGCATTTATAAGGAAAATTGTTGTCGCCAAACAGTGAGGCAAGTTCATACCATTTCCAAACATACGGCTGTAGGCACTCAATAGGGTGATCGCATCGGTTGTTTTTAAAGTGGGATTCGTCGCTTTTATTCAGGCAATTGATGTTACATTCGAAATAAAATCCAAATGCCAACGAATAAGTCAACCATCAACATATTAGTTTGGAGAAAAACAAATCCATTATTTTCTCGGTACAGTTATCGATACCTCTTAAAGAGAAAATTCGGTACATTTTACAGCTTTTCTTTGATAGAGGCGAAAATGCAAGCAGACCGCCAGGCCGATGAAATTGTGAATGGTGCCGATGCCGATACTGTAACAGCTAATTAAATGCAATTTTGTTCGTCTCAATTCCGTTCAGGCATTTTTGATGTTAAAGGAAATGTCGATAATATCGAAAATGTCGATAAAACCACAAAATTGACCGGCATGTTAGTAGTAGTAGTACGCCCAGGAGCCAGAGATTAACCAAAAAAAGTTTTAAGCTATTTGCCCACAAATTTTACGCAAAAATAATGCATTTATTTTCCCCCAAACATATTTTTTAAATTTTATTTCCCGCGCGAATTCCCTTTTAAGTCTTCTATCGACTGAAAACACATTTTTTAATCTCCACACACTCGAAAGTATGAAAACGTAGAAAATTTCTGCGAAAGAGCATCAGTCAGGAAACCATCACCCCGAGTCCAACATTTGTTTCACTGTTGGAAATCTTATGGGAACTTAACTGGACGATAAAAAGGTTTGAGAAGGGTTATCTGAAACTTATAAGATAAATCAGGGCTTAAAAGTTATCTATTATAAAAAATTGTATATTCAAAAAAAAATATATATATATATATACATATATATATTTATTTTCGAAAAAAAAAAAATTTTTTATATTAATATAAATATTATTTTCAGTAAGTTCAGCCCGTACAAACAGTTGTATTACTATGGATAAATTTCCGGTATATATGCGGTCTACAGGCAAGTCCAACCTAACCTAACCTAAGTTAAGTTAGATTTAATAAGAATTTGGAATTTTAATCAAGAAACTTTAACTTATTGTACTTAAGGGGGCAAAATTTCGAAAAAAAATTTTTTTGTTTTTTTTTCATAAAATGTTAATATATTCCTTTAAGAATGTGTCAACAAATTTTTAGAACATACATTTAAGTATTTCTTATATTATAGGCCGTCAACCGTGACGACTCTATTCTTTGCGCTCGACCGCTGGGAAAAGTTGAATTTTTATGTATTCAAACTTTAGACGCGTTTTTTTTTTTTCAAAACTATAATATATTTTTCGAAATGGCGTACACGATAACTCGACAAGTTATTGACCGATCTCCCAGAAATTTTGCACACATATTTTTTATGATATTACTTTCTATGTGAATTCAAAGCTTTCGAACATTTTTCAAAAAAATAACTAGTATTAAAATTCACCCCAAAATTCATTTTTTTAAGCATTTTATACCGCGATTTTTTTTTGATTTGTTTTTAATTCATATAGAAATTATGACATTAATAAATAAAAAAATTTAGGATGTATTCAGGTCACTGACGCCGACGCTACAATGCCCGCCAATTGAGAAGCCCCGCCGCGACCTTCCTGGAAGAATTGAGTGTACATCCGCCATTTTAAATGATTAAAATAAAAAACAAAATTATATTATTTCAATGTATAAATAAATTGTACGCCAATTTTGAAAAAATATATATTGACTTCTTCATTTTAAATAATTTTAATGAAACTCAGGGGAATAATGGCCGTTTACAGGTATCTGCCCCCTCAAACTATTACTCTGGAGGAAGAGTTGCTTCAGGCATGAATAGTCTTTTTCTGTTGTTAGAAAATCTAGTGTTTAAGGCATGAAAAGTGTTTAGGGCATTCTACTATTACCCCTATCGATTTTCTGTAAGAGAACGTAATCGCTTAAAGATGAATTAAAATATGGGTATTTACATTATTATATTAAGCTGCCCATAAAATATTATATATACTAAATTAAATAAAGTAAAGAAAGAGAAGAAAAATAATCAACACTAAATTTTTTTTGTTGATCTTCATGTTTTGGAGATAGAACTACAAATGAGAAAAATAGAGGCAGCTTCAGTTGAATTTATGTTTTTAATTTTGTTACTTGGTATAATATTCGTCTTTTTCGGTCTGAAATTGTTTCGTGTGTTTTCTTTTAACCTGTGTTTCAAATGAATTTTTTCGACATTTTTTTTTTTTTAATTTATTCTGCTGCTGACGGCTGCCCAATATTTCTAGCATACTTGTATGTGTGTTATCACTTCATGGAAACTTTTTAAAAATAACTGGTCTAAGTGGCTTTTGCTAGCTTAAGAACGTTTTTTAGTCAAATTGCCACTCGTCGTATAATCCAAAGTCGGTTTTTTGAAAAAAGAAAACATATCCAATCACCCTTACCGGACTTCGTTAGGTATCCATGTGGGGAGACTTGCATCGAGTACTTTCTGCAGCTTATCCTCAGCTGTTCTGCTCTCACCGGACTACGATTCAGGGATGTTGGCTCTAACTTTTTTGGTACACCTGCTGATATAACAGCACTGTAACTTAAAAACCGCTCGGTAGATTTCGATAAAATTTATACTGCTTTTGAAAAACATAAAACACTCGTGCCTGATCGAAGAATTTTTTTATTTTCAAAAATTTCGATTTTGTTTTAACAATTAATTGTCGGGTTTTTCCTCGAAAATCTGAAAACGATTTTCTCAGGCCGCAATATTGTTAATTTTGAAAAACAAAAAAAAAACTTCGATCAGACCCAAGATTATCTATTAATAATTCCTCTTGTCCGATTGATTTTAGATAAATATCCAAGGAATTGTGATGATCCCCGCAAGGGACTTCTGGAGAAACGGGCTCCAAACAAACAGGAATAACTTTTACAATTATTAATTTTTTTTGGAAATTTAGTTAAAGTGAAGTCGAAACATGATGTATTATTAATGCTGTGTTTTTATTTACGTACAATAAAGCAATTGACTAGCAAAAAAAAAATTATTGAAAATGATTATCGTTATCAAAATCGGGCCTCTAACTATTCCTAATCAAGTGTAATTAGCCACCGCTCGACATCCTCCTCCCACCCAAAGCCAGCCACCCTTTTCCACTCTATTCAGTTATTTTCCCTCTGTTTTCCACTGTATGTCATCACAAATGACGAGTAGTTTGATTTTTCGTCCAAGTGGATTCTTGCATGGGCATCCCTCTAACCCAACCTAATCTAACGCGATCACCCTACTATATTTGTTGGTGTACATATTGAAGTAGATAAACAAAAGACTTAAGCAACATACGCGCCAGTGCATTAAACTGCAAGAATATAAAGTTGTTGTTTATTTAAGTTTTTTTTTGTTATTTGTCTTTTATTACTCTTTTGTCTGTTTACGTTTCTGCTTAAGTTTTGGAGGTGTGCCAAGTAGTAATTCAAAAATTT